>NW_027176595.1:2293514-2488124 GCF_023349555.1 Cebidichthys violaceus | reverse complement strand
TTTCGAAAAAGGATTTAAAGGTTTTTAATAAAGCCCAATTCTACACAAGCTACCTGACATCAGTATTTAATACATCTTTATGTCATTTTGTTAAGGACTCAAAGTCTAGAAAATACAATCTTACTACAATGCTGCATGCTGATTATTGAAGAGCGAATGCATGTTTCAGGCGTACAGCCTCCACAGACATTACATTACATTACATTACATCTCACCTCACTCAGACATCTCACCTGTAGTTTCCTTTCTTTGTCAGCAGTTCTTTGAACTGGCCCAGCGTGACGACCCTCCTCTGACGGACGTCCTGTACGGGATCAGCTCCTCGCAGAAGTAATACGCCACGGTGATGTTCTCACACGGCTGCTTTTTAGTGGCTTTGTGTCTGCAAGTGGAAAAGACAGAAACCCATTGAGGATATTTAAGTTAAGTCCACCCATCAAGGTTGTGAGCATTTCTTTTTTTCATATATATATATATATATGAAAATGGACCCTAGCTGTTAAACTGTGTTCATGATTCTAAACGTAATACCTTCCTGACTTTAACAAGCAGCTGCTTGTGAAGGTGTTTACGTAACCTGATGAGGACGGATGTCACGTCATCTCTAAAAGGTCGACCTCTCTAATCAACGGCAGCGGTTCCAGGCACCGAGTGAAGAGAGGAACAACATGGACTAACATCCTGTTGCCGATCGACCGCTAACCAGCGAACAGAAACAAAAAACAAAAACAGCTTCTTCCAAGAAATCAGTTGCGGAGGAAACAACAGCGAGGCTCTCTGAGGACGGCCGACATAGATAGAAAACTAAAATAACGCGGCAAACGGAGCAAATGACAAGCGCTGAACATACGGGAGGAGCTGGTGAAAAGCACACAGATGAAGTGAAGCTGGGAAACAAAAAACAAATAATTCACAGATAGGAAATGTGAGCTGCTCTCTTCTTATGTAAAAATAAATCCGAATGGAAAAAGAGTCGACAGCCAAGTCTGTTATCGATGGACGTGTCAAAACCAAATAATGTCAAACCCAGAAATCTCTGCAGGCAGGGCTGAATATATATATATATATATATATATATATATATATATATTTAAAGTATTTTCAGCTGGGCAGGTAATTATCAGAGAGCCAGACAGCGGTGGGAGTCGCTGGTGCACTCTGGTGCTCACGACCTCACCGGCAGCCTCTGGGTGTGCCGTGAGATAACGTCATCCTTCGTGATCCCGATCACGTTTGTACAGACTTCAACGACCACGTCAGTGCGTCTGCTGTCGCCACCGGAGAGCAAATGAATCAGCGAGGACATTGCATAAATTCTAATATCTGACTTTTTTTGGGGGCAAAAGTGGCAATTTTTACACCATTTCCTTTCAAACATCCTTTTTTTTTTTCAAATTCTAATCTTCCAGCTGTCTTTTTTTCTGACGTTTGCAAGCTTGGAGGTGCTGACAGGTCGAGTCGGTCGTGATCCACCAGGCTCACAAGTCCTGAACCCCCCCCCCCCCCTCCCCCCCCGTCCTGACAGGTCTGACCACACACTCAGCCTTTCATCTGCCTCTCACACAGCTCCCCTGCTCCCTCCATCTGTTAAGAGGGCAGTTAAACATCAGACGGAACAATGTTTCTGAGAACACGTCAAGACGAACCGACACTCTCCTCATCCATACGTCTGCCTCTGCAGGAACACAGAGATCATAAACTTCCTCTGCAATCCTCTGATCCTCAGACCCAGCAGGAGATCTGATATGTTTTCTACCATCAGGTCTGATCTTAGTTATTCATGACGAGGGGGGAGAAATAATTCGGTTTCTACCACGCACACTGGAAAAAAAGATAGATGGCAAATCACAGATGGCTGCGGGTCAACAGTTAAAACCGCTTTAAATGCAAAGTAGTGCCTGCCACAAAGGGGTTAATAGAAAAGATTCAAACGGACTCAAGGACAGAGTGTGGGAGACTGCATGACGACAACACACAGAGGAAAGGAAGCGCTCATCTTAAATGTCTCCTTCAGAGGCGCCACAAAAACACACAGTCCTGGGTAACTAAACTACCGGTGATGAGAATGGGGAGTGAAGTGGGTTGACGTGGCCTAGGGGGGACATTTGGGGGACAGTGGGGGGGGGGGGGGGGGGGGGGGGGGGGGTTAGTGGTAGGACACGGCGGACGTACTCGGGCTGGGAGAGCTCGCTGTCAGAGACGGCGGGCACCGTGCTGAGCGGAGGGAACACTGCAGGCCTGACTGCGGTGCGACCCCTCTCGATCACCTCCATCACATACCTGAGGGAACCGAAGAACCCCAGCAGTTAGACACAGAGCGGCCCCCGAGGAGCACACAGGCTACAGAGCAAAAAGGGACAACTGTTTCATTTTAAAGAGGAGAAATGTGGCTTCTTCCTCCGTGGATCAAGTTTAAATAGATTCCGTTGAAAAGCTGCACCGATTAACTGGACAGATAACCGTTTTTTTTTTTTTTAAATGGGACACGCCCGTCCTCTTACCTCTGCTTGGGCTGCACAGTTCCAGACTTGATCTTCTCCTCCTCAAGCCGCCGGCGCACCTCCTCCAGCTGGATCAGGGGGCTGGGAGCTGGATTCGGGGGCATGGTGGGATCCTGGATGAAAGGGTGCGACGGCTGCACGGTGCTCCACGGCTGAGCCTCGTGGCCGCTGGTCCTCTTGGACCCAGTGGTGCTCCTAAAATTTGAATATCAGCAATCAAAACTAAACAAAGCGACAGCATCATAAGAAAGCGCATCAGTTCCTCTTTTAACTGTCACTGACCCGTATGGACTCCTCTTATGCTGAACCATTTCTTTCTGTCCTTCCATCAGCCACAAAAGGATCTTGTGGTTTTTCTCCATCTCCTCTGCAGGCGCCGGCACGTCACAAGGCCGCACCTCCTCGCCTTTCTTAAGCGCCCTTTTGCACTGTGTGCCGCCTTTGCTGCTGTGTAATTGGAGGAAAACAAGCGGTAGGTAGAAAAAGCAAAGAAGCATTGTGGGCGCATCAATGAGAAGGAGGGAACTGGCGCTTGGCGCCTGCTGACCTGTAGCCCGTGTGCTCCGTGGGGTTGGATCCCATCCCGTCTGCGTAGCTGCGAGACTTTGATCCGTAGTGACTCGTCTCCGGGCTCCAGGGGAAGCTGCCGTGAGCCTCCACCTGCTCTTTGGGCTTCCCGACGCCAGCGTGGTGGGTGTGGTGCACGTGTTTGTGGTGGTACAGGTGGCCGCCGCCGCCGCCGCCGCCGCCGCCGTCTCCCTTGAGACCGTGCCTGGCTGGATGTTTCCCAGGCGCCGCGCCAAGTCCCGTCCCTTTCGCCCCCGGGACGCCGTCCGGGGAGCGCGACTTGGGGGAGTGGCGGCCTGTGCCCGGCGACTGGCAGCCGGGCGTCTTCATGACCCGCCGGACGTGGTCGTCCAGGATGCTCTCCGGGTTCTCCTCATGAGCGTCTCTCAGAAGAGGGCCGCTGAAGGCGTTGTCGGCGAAGCGGGAGTTGTAGTTCTGTGGACAAGCACCAGGGGGGAACCTGTGACTGGATAACGCTGCGGCCGTGGACATGACTTCATCACCTTCCTCTTCCTGTAGAAACAAAAACACCATTTAGAGGAATTTATTTTATCTGGAATAACAAAAAAAAAATATGAAATGTCCAACAGCCATAAAACAAATACATTCAATTCTTTTAACAGCTTATTTCTGAACACAAGTGAGGAGTTTTTTTTTGGTCAGAAGCTTCATCTGCTGTATGCATTTCCACCTGCAGATGGCAGATTTCACCACACGCTGCAATGTGTCTTCTCATTCTTACTGCAGAGGTTTGGAGACGAACCAAGAAAACACAACAGTATCGGTCAGAACGGAGGGAACCGTGCATCCACTTGTGTTGTTTCACACGAGGACAAGTGCAAATTACTGAGGACAGCCTCAGTTCTGCGGTTGACCCGGACGAAGTCACGCTCCGACAGAATCGGCTCCAGGGGGAGTCGTGGGGCGCTGCAGGCATTCACAACAGCGCTTGATAAGCAGGCTGCAGAGAGTGGAGGATGTGCAGCGGTGGAATGAAGCACAGCAGAGGATGGAGAAATGCAGTCACGTAAAACTGCTCGTGCTCCTTATGATAAGACACGTTAAAGACTTCATGTGATGCACGAACGTGATCGCGATCATTTTTGCCGACCTCGATATTGCCCTTTGTGTCTACATACTTGTTTTGGTGGATTTATGTTTTTTTTATATATTTTGTACTCAAGAATTAACAGTTCATTGCTCTTTGAACGGGTGTACTCGCATTATTATGCAATTATATTATCATTATATCAGTTGCAATAAAATTAAATGACAATAATATAATTTATCACAATTATTTCTGGGATAATATATTTGACAGAAGTATTTATCACGACAGGCTGACTTATGACACAAGGACCTCACACCACCATTACTAAAATAATTAAAAAATAAATAATCCTAAACAATATTTTACTTATTGGAGCATTTATTTCTCAAAATGTCTTTCTTTTGAATTTTTTTTTTAAAAACAGTCACATGACACACGGCATGAATAACAAATAATTTAGCAAAATAAAATTCAGCAGAATTCCCCATCAAGACATGAACCATCAGAAAGGAGAACAAAGAGATCGAGTGGCGCAGTGGGACAACAGAAGGTTTCCGTTTATGAAGACTGCCCATGTCCAAACAGCTTATGTCAGTTATGTTATTAATAAAACCTTCACATGTTTGCTATTGTTCTGGGCTCAACATCCATTAGCGATAACTGAATCACAATACTCTACTACCTGAACGGACCTTCCCTCTACATTCTCCTTTCTCAAACTCAGCGATGACGTTAAAGATGCCGTATGCAGCCAAATATTTCCTGGCATGTCTTTTAATAATTGATGCGTCTTTGTATCTCTCTGCACCACATCCAGATAGCAGTGTTAGCTGAGCCCACTGAAAGTTATTCACGGAACCATTTTATCTTCATTTGAGCGCGTTGTTCCACCGGCTCCCCCTCCTTTTCCGTTTGAAAATGAAATACCCGACATTCTACAAGTTAAGCTTAGGTGCCCCACCGTCCATTGTTATGAAAAATGACATTAAGTGAAGCCTTGATTTTATGGCAACACGTGAAGTGACTCACATCCTCATGAAGTCATGTGGCTCTTTGCCTCATACGTCATATTTAAATGCATTATAACCATATGATTTGAATCCCTGTTCCTGTTGTTAGGAAGCTAAACGCTAAGCTCACGTTTCCTTTCCTTGGCGCTCACTTGAGTATCGCTTGATGAAGGCAGGCATTTCATGCTTGCCTCCAGGTTTTAATAAAGCAAACCCTGAGCTGTGTGATGGAAGCTTCTCTCCTTTTTAGGGCCAAACCACAAACAAACGGTCTGCCTTGAGACTAGGTGCTTGGGGTCTGCGTACTGAGGGGGATTTCGTTTGCGGCGGCGGCAGCAACCATTTCATCGGCGTTCAAGTGACATCAAACGGGCGACACGCTGTTCCGGGCTTACAAGTGGCCGAGTGTGCAGGTGCTCCATCCGATTCATCGACAAAGCCAGATCGCTGACAGGCCAAGCATGGAATTCTCCAAGTGATTCATAATGTTTTTTTATTCCCCACTCAAATGGCTGGCCTCATTAATTTCATTAAGGCCAGACGGATTTAAGTCTCCTTTGTTGCTGGAAACTTTAAGCCCGACGGCCAGACGCACGTCCCGCTTCCTGGCTCAGACGCCAGCTTTGGTGGCGTCTCTCTCTCTCTCTCTCACACACACACACACACACACACACACACACACACACACACACACACACACACACACACACACACACACACACACACATTACCGATACTGATTCTACCGGTCGGCTTTTTAAAAAAACGCCTTCTCTGGTCACAGTTAATTCTATTTCTTTAAAGGAAAGCAAAGTTACTGAGGTGAAAGATGAGCACAGGCCCCTCTCCTTCAAGCCCTTACATTTGGAGTCCAAAGAGCATTTTTGGTGTTCCAAATGTAAATTTAGGTAAAAACAAAAGAGAAAAGACAATTCAACGCACCTTCACTCAGCTTTCCTCAATTGCGAGAGTTCAATTAATAAAAAGACACCAACAGAATAATAATATATACATATTTATTTAAACTGAAAACTCAAGTTCTTGGTTCTCTCTCAGTCTTTCGCACATTTCTTCTGTAAGGATTGGGTTGGCAGTTTTGCGTAGCCTATGTATGTAAATGTAGGTTATTCAGACGGGTGATCTCACTGAGACATTCTCAACAGAGACCTGATCATAAAAAGGGGGTCTTTGGTTGCCACAGAGTCACTTTTCACGGCCCATGATTTATGGCAGAACTGCTTTGAAATCAAGATTTTTGGAAATAATTCAATTTAAATATGTTCCCTCAAAGCAGCTTAACCAGGAGTCAAAGAACAGAAAAACTATGGCAGGATTTAAATGTAAAATTCAAAGTAAATGTTGACAATATAATACAAACTGCTCTTTGTGAGCTTTTTACTAAAGTAATCTTGAAAATGAATCTGCAACGATTTTGATTCAGTCATTTTTTTTAAGCAAAAATCAAACATTCTCTGATTCAAGGTTGTCAAAATGTGAAGATGTGCTGCTTTTCTTTGTCATCTGTGAAAGTAAAGCTCCCTGACTTCCGTGCTGTTGGTCATGTGAAATAAGGAATTTGAAGATACCATCGACTCTGGGAAATTACAAAAGGGCAAGTTTCACTGCGATGCAATCTAGAGAATAATTGGCAGACTAATTTGATGAAACCTTTTCACTGGGGATTCAAACTTTAAAGTTATTTTTCCATCCGGCAAGGAATTGCATTCCGCCACCAGTGTCACCAGAAGCCAACATGGCCTCATATGACTTGATGGCGTAACTCAGAATCACAAGAATCACAACTGTACTACGATGCTTTTAAAAACAGAAGAGAAGGGTTCTGTGAATGAAGAGAACGTACCAGTCGTACTCTCTTCAGCCGCTCCTCTAGCTTCTCCTGAGCCTCCCTCTCCCTCAGAACGCCCTCCAGTCGGCCGATCAGCTCCGCGGCAAATCTTTCCGGCTCCACGTGGATGTCTTTAGGGATCCGGTTTGTGCGCTGGGGGAAGAAACGTCAAACTGTAAAAAGCGCTCTCTGCTCACCGTCAACACCGTACGGGGCGGTTCTACCGCACTGACCCTTTGCATCCTGCCAGGGAGCAGATGAAGCAGGAAACGGTCAAGAAGTTTGGTGTCACGTGTAAAACATCAGAAGGGATGATACCTTATAATTTAAATTAATCTGCAAGATATCACCTGAGAATAGAGCATCTCAGAGTAACTCACGACACGATCGTGATTCGTTAGTATCACGACGATCATCTCGGATACATTTATGATATATCGGAGTAGCTGAAGAGAAGAAAAATAGCCGTAGAAAGCATGGATTATGTATTTATATAACTTAGAGGAAACAATGTAATACAAAGAGTCTTAGCTTAGTTTCTCTTTAGCTGAAACTTGTAAAATGTTTAAAGGAATGACACAACTAAACTTCATGAGCTTTACCTCAAAGTAACAGTGTGTGTGTGTGTGTGTGTGTGTGTGTGTGTGTGTGTGTGTGTGTGGGGCTGCTTCGTTACTAAATGGTTTGTCGTGAGGCCCGAAAGAAAAAACCAAGCTCATCTTGACAAAAGGAACAAAAAGGCGGGGCCAGAGAGGTCCGTCTGCGTCGGACGCTGAGTAATGAGAGGAAGCGGTGAGCGGTTGCCACGGTTACCATGCAGAGGTAGAAATAAGCTCGAATAGATCTGGCGAGAGCAACGCCCGAGAGCGCCCCCCCCCCCCTTAAAGCCGGAGGACCGGCATCAATACATATATGTATACATATATGCAATATTGGAATAATGGTTTATAACTCTCAACGTCTGTTTTTAAAGAACATAAACACTTTGACTGTGATCAAATTAATATAACTGTGAACATTAGTGTGTTTATGGGACCTAAGACTCAACCTCAATGCTAAAGACGCTAGCAGAGCTAACTAGTTTCTTTTCATCCGTTTCAAAATATGAATGTTTGAATAGAAACATTGATATTTGGCGCCATGAGGAAGTAATACAGTATATTCCCACCTCTACCAGTGAATACTACTGAAGCTGATCCTTTCTGATATGTTGTATATCTTCCTCAATGTGCAGCGCTCATGCTTATTAACCATCGTTATAAACTCTAGAAGTGTCCCATTTCAAAAATGAAGGTCTGAGCCACACTCACCAAAAACACATATCACCCCTCAACCTTTAACTGAACACACATTTAACATATCTACTGTGTATCCATTTGGTAAGCGGGTCCACGGCAAAAAGAACTCCAACCTGGATTTAAAGATTTTTATTTTACATTTCAAAATAATTCGGGGGAAACTAACTTTAAATGTCACTCGTAGCGTCCTTAATGAGGATACAAGGAGCGCTTTATTTCCACGAGTCACTGTTATGACACTAACAACGCTGTGATTTGGAACCGGTTAATAAAAAAAACAACACAAAGTGACATTTAAACTAAAAAGGCCCACAAGCCCTGTCGATTTTCTCATTGCAGAAGTCACGATTCATTTGTTTTGTGGGGGGAGCAGGGAAACGTTAAGAGTTGTGCTTGAGGGATTTGTGCTCTACTATACAGTCAACTCATGCATCCTAATAGGACGCTGCGTGGGGAGTTTTAATTTGACTCTTTACTCCGAGGCCTAATTAGGGCCGGGGTTCTCCTACCGAGAGACAGCGTAAGCTGCAGAGGGAGGCATCGGGCTGTCAGGGGGGGAGAGGGGAGGAGGAGGAGGAGGAGGAGGAGGAGGAGGATCCGTGTCTGCTCGGCTTCAGCGCTCACAGCTTAGGAGGGCATCAAGCTACATTTAGACAGCCTTCTCTTTCACCATCAGCTATTCTTACACTCCATCACAGGCCCTGCGACACAGCGGAGCTTAAATATGCACATCTCCAATGGTGCGGCGGGAGAGAAATGAGGCAGAGACAGACAGTTAAAGAGAGGTGTGGAGGCAGGGAAGGGAGAGAAAGCCATGAATAACTCACTGGGATATGAGGTAGTGGCACTCGCCCATTTGCTTTGGCGCTTTCGTGCATCTCCCGCCGATGCTGTTTACGGTATCTGTAGGGTGGAACCCCGTCTCTGGAATTAACAACAAAAAGACATTTTCATAAAACATCCTCATGAATAAAACAACACAGACGGCTTTGAAGTTGAAAGCTCTCCGCTGCATTTTTTTTTTTTTTTTTTTTTTGATGCCTAAAAAAAACGACCACCTTGTAATTCTTGATTAATCAGGCGTCCTCACAGGCGGACTGCGTCCCTCCTGCTGCACCACAAGTGGTCTGGCAGATTACAGTTACATGTTAACACATCCATCCGTCTGTAATTCCACGTGGTATTGGTCATGCTGGGTTTCACACTCCGCTGTGCTGGAAAGCTCTGGACCAATTAGCCGATAACTGCCTTTAATCCATTCGGGCTTCAAAACGCGTTCGAGTCCAGTTGTGCAAAGCTTTTTAAAGTTTCTTTGGCACGATTCCCCCCCCCCCCCCCCCGGTGCCATCTTTGCACCTAGAAAACGCGTTTTTTCTTAAATTCTAAAAAAAAAAAAAAAGAAATGTCACCGGCACATGCCCCGGTCTACACACTCAACGGATACAGTGATCTCACATATGGTCTCACGCTCACAGTGAAAGGAGACTGTAGAGAAGGAGCATTTAACAACGTGTGTCCTCATTTGTAAAAGAGGTCAGCAGGTGAGTATTTTCACTCCTGTACATTCAGACATGGTGTAATGTCCCCCTCAGAGTGAGGTTTTTTTAGTATTACTAATTAGCTTTAGAGATCAATTCTAACAGCTTTTACCAGTTAATGAGCAGATGGGGCTCAGTTAGCCGCTTATCTGATCCCGAAAGGTCCAGCAGAGGTAAAAAAAACAAAACAGGCAAGGACTGTAATTCTGACACCAATTTAACCCTCATTTCTGCTTTTTCAGAGCAACGCTACACATACGTGTCTTTACGACCTGGTGTGTGTGTGTGTGTGTGTGTGTGTGTGTGTGTGTGTGTGTGTGTGTGTGTGTGTGTGTGATACGTACACACTGCTGTCTGTGAGGGACACGGTGTCTGCGTCGCTGGACATACTCTGCTGCTCACTGTCGTTGGCGCTGGTGGCCGGAGCCATAGCGTAACCGGTGTTGACGTAGTACGGGTTGATGGGCTCCCGACACGGAGCGCTCCTGGAGAAAAAAGAAAAAAAATGTGAAAGAAAATACAGGAAATGCTGAGAAAAATAAAATAGATCAGGTGATTGACGCGCTCGTTAAAATGCAGGGCTCTGCAGCTTCCTTCTACTCCTCTTCAGTCTGTTTGGTGTCATTCAAATGAAACCTACAGCCAGAGGAAGTACACCGTCACCATATCCTGCTACACCACATTTAATAGTGTTACAACAGCCTTTGTGAACACACCAAATCCAATCCCAGAGTATTGAACGCTGGAGTTTGACTGCAGGTTTCATTCGGAGGCGTCGACAGATGCGCGGGAGCGCTTCATCCGTCCACCTGCTCCGCTCTCAGTCCTTGACTTTTGCTGAACACACTTCTTGCGGGGCTTTGAACACATGAATTAAAGATGTTAGGCATCATCTCTTTTTATTCAAATTGGAATTCCCTGCAGCTTTCTTCCCCGTTTGGAATGCAGAAGCACCCGGAGTTCAAAACGAAACCTTTGTGACCAACTGGATTTTTTGATTTTTTTATTAGCATCTGCGTTCAGCAACAGTGAATAATTACAGCCGGGACAAACAAAGAGCGCAGCTTTAAGTTGAGATTCTATTTCTGACCGAAGGGAAAAAGAATGAAGAGGGAAAGAAGGGAACACAAAATGAATCCGTCATTAGACGAAGATGAGATGACTCCTTTACCCAAACCCAATGTATTTCTCACAACCAATAATAACAATGAAAAATGATTTAGTGCTGGATTTGGTTCTGAACCGACTCTGTATCATGTCGCTTTCAAATTCTTATATTTGCATACTTGTGAACATAATAAAATACTTTCTTTATTCCAACTGATAAACAATAAAACAGCAATAAAATAATAAGTTTCCTATCATAAAGAGAGCCTGAACATATTCTCATGGAACTAACTGTTTGAGAAGTAGCCGTGTTGAGTTTAACATGTTTTCTACATGTCTGTTATAAAGATGGTGTCCTCAGGTGCCTTTCATCTCCCATCTCTGTCCGCTCTAACCTGCCCGATACATGATGAGAAATATTAAGCAAAGCAACATGTATTATTTAAAAAAAAAAAGGTCATTATCATTATCAGCAATAACACAATTGTTCATCCATATAGTTTGTCTCAATTCCAGCCTCAAAAAGATCAGAAATAAAAGGAAACAACTTTTATTTTCCGTTACAAAGTCCTTTGAAGTGACGCGCGTGAACAAGAACGAGACTGAACTGAACTCTCCCCCGAACATGAATGAATGAATGTTTAGGTCATTCACTTTCAAGTCCTCCGACTGCTAAAAGTTGATCTGAAAGACTGTTTAATGCCTTTTGTTGCTCGTCTCTGAAGAGATCGTCGAGACACAACTGATGTAAAATTTAGTCTCATAAAAACCCGACGGGTGCTGCTAAAAGGCTTTTTAAAAATGAAGCGTGTATTTCTGAAATTCCAGCCAAATGCTCGACTGCTGAAATAATGATGCGGGGGGGGGAAAAAACAAAAAACGCTCAAAAATGCGCTTCACTCTCCAATTAAAAGTATGTTTTTTCTTCTATTATTTATATTTGTTGAAGGGGATTTCAAGAAAACATTGATCTCTATGAAAAATGCCTTTTGGTTATGTTGAAAAAGACAGAAATCAAACACAAACAAGCGTCGGGTTCATTTTGCAGATATCAACCAGAAGAAAAAAAAAAGCTCCTTAATCCGACACAACACTAGACCTCAGAAAGAGGAGGAAAGGCTGATTTTAGTTCCGTTTCAGCCGGACTAACTGTAATCCGGATTTGTTTGGTCCCCCCCTGGCTGTGTCCAGTGTCTCATCTGTGTCCGTCTGTCAGCTGATGAGCTCCTGTCCCTCCTCATCGCTCTGGTGCTGCAGCAGTAGAGGTGAACTACGAGCAACATCGACGCAAACTGAACAGCAGCAGCGCAGACATCCGGACCTTGAATCCTGACGTACCGAGCTTTAAGTTGAAACGGAGTTGGTGACATTAGTTAAGTTGCGGTCGCCATCACTTGATCTCTCATTGTTACGCTTTTTACTTTGATAAAGACACGTGACCCACGTGGAACTGATGCTGAGCCACTCCTCCGCTTGTTTAACGTGATTACAGTTTCTTATGGATCTTATGGATCAGGAGTCCGCAGAGCGCCGAGCATCAGATTACCCAGAGCCTGTTCGAGTGAACCAGTCTACCGGCTGCTGGGTGTATGTGACTGGGCACACACTGTACGGATTAAGACCAATTTTAGCCCCGAACCGGTACCGGTTGCCCCGACTCATGTTAGAATGGAGGTTCTGTCATTTGATGTGCAGATTTTAAAGAAGGGGGAAGGGGGGAGGTCACAACTCCAGATTCATTTCCATGAGCGCATGGATTTCTGACATGTCAGAGATTTTGGTTGGCATAAAAGATCCGTTATGAACTGCAGGGATGAAACATTACATTACGGCCATTTAGCAGACGCTTTTATCTAAAGCAATTCAGTATCTATCTACACACCGTAGACGCAGCTACGGGAGACATTTTGGGGTTAAGTGTCTTGCTCAAGGACACATTGACATGAGACTAGTAGAGGCAGGAGCCGGGGATCGAACCGCCGACCCTCTGATTGAAAGGCGGCCCTGCTCTCCACTTAGCCACGGTCAACCCCGAAACTGAACTGAGGAGCAGACAGCTTCACTCATACAGGTGTCACCATGGTGCCGGTATGCATGCGGGTATCATGACAGTGAGACAGTGGGACATGTCCAAATGTCTTCTGTGAATGATGCATTGTATTACATTCAAATGAATGAATAAACAAAAGCAGCTTTTCTGTAACAATCAGCAGAGACATTCTCGTAACACGCCAAGCAAACGACGGCTTGAATAACAGGAGCGGCATAAACGCCGGTCCTTCTGCTCAGCAGCCGCAACCTCAGCGCTTAATGCTGCTGAATCCAAAAAACAACAACAACTCAACATTGAATATTAATTATGCTTCTACATGCATCAAAGTGACTAATTCTAGTGTTTACCAGCAGCAATCTGCTGCTTGCGTATTGATTCTGATACAGAAGTGTACCGAATGAAACATAACACATGTCCCCCCTGAAAGGAGCGCAGCGTTTCATTTCAAGTACAGCGCAAATGGGGCTTTCACTGAAAATGTGCACATTAATGTAAAATTAACGACGACAGTTTCCTGGATGGAACGGTTCAGAAAGCTCCTCCTGAAACTGAATCATGTTGAACTTCTTCCCTTCAACCCTGTCCGATGAGAAAACAGAGAACTTCAACCTTCTCTCAAACAAGTTACCTTCTGCAGCCTCTGACACCTCCTCAACACCAGAGGAGCGACTACACCACCTTGCTCTCATCTCAGCTGTCTCCTGTTCTACTCAAGACTCCGCTTTTCATCTCACACTTCAAGCAGCGTTCCTGGCATTGTGGGGGTTTCCGGGTTTATTTCTAATTCAGCAGTTTGCAGAAGGGGAAAGCGGTTTGGAGCCGAAGCGAGGCTTTCTACATTTACCTGTACTCGTGACCGTCCTGGAACCTGGCGCTGCTGGCGACGCGCTGCGGCGCCGTCTCCATCAGCAGCTTCTGGGTGAGCCGGTTGCTCGGCGCCGGGTCGCACTCGGGCCGCTCCTCGGGCTCCCGGTCGCACCGCCACTCCTCGTCTTCAATCAAAGTGGGCAAGTAACTCGACAGCCCCTTCCCGTTCCCAGAAACGGAGCTGTGATCGCTGTGCAGCTTGGGGCTCTCTCCTCCTGTCCGAGTATATTCCAAATAGATGTCAGACTTCAGAAATAAGGGGTAGGTGTTGTCCTCCATCATAGTCTGGATCTCAGTCTGAGCCTGGTCAAACATCGCAGGATCGATGTGAAGCTTCATGACGCAGTCTTTGATGAAGGACTTGGTGGCCGGTTTGATCTGTCTGGAAACAATCCCATTGTTGTCCAGGATGTATTTCTTATAGATCGCCTTCGCCAGTTTCACCTTCTTCTCCTCGTTACCCTCGATGGCGTCCAGTTTGCGGAAGCCGCTGCACGCGAACCAGAAGTCCAACACGTCGCCGCACTCCTCCTGCTTGAGGAACGTCCGAAACAGATGGATGCCTTCTTGGTCGTCCAGGAGGGAGTGAAGAGACTCCGCCCACTTCACGTAGGGCGGCGTCGGCGAGGCGCTTCCCTCCGGCTCGTAACCCAGGTCCAAGTCGGGTCGCCTGGGCGTGGCCACGGACGGCTCGCACTTGAGGCCCTCGCTCTTGGAGGAGAAGCCCGGGATGCTGTACTGGCGTCCATCGCCGCACACCAGCTCGCCCTCTTCCCCCGGGACTGGAGGTCTGGGAGCATCCTCAGTGAAGCCTCCGCCCAGGTCTGCTGTGTAGTCCCTGCTGTCGCTTATGCTCATAGTCCCAGCATCCATAAACCACGTGTCCGTAGAGCCCGCACTGCACAACTATCAGATCCAGACCTCTACTTATGCCACTGCACAAAAACTCCTGCAAGGAGGAAAAATATATAATGAGACGCAGCTTTATCACATGACTGACAGGTAGAGTAGTGCTAGCCACGACAGGGAAGACGTTCCAACGTCTTACAATATTCACATCAGCAGATCTAGCACCGGTCGGTTATTATGCATCATAATCGCCAAGACGCCCGGTCGGAAGACGACTACTAATACCTCTCGGGATTTATTTTTTTTTTTTTTTAATTTTGCACAGTTTGCATTTTAAATGATGTGGCCAGTTTCCAGCTGAACATTAAAATTAATGCAAATTCTGCGGAAAAGCAGAGGAGTTGTGAATGTGAGACCAGCTACTGTAGCGCTCCAGAGAGTCGCTGCCGGGTTTCATCTTTGAATGCAGCACATTCTGTAACGTTGACCGTTTACACTCCAACGTGAGGAGTTCATTATCACCGTCTTGGCAACTACAAGTGCAGTGGAATTAAATGCAAAAAAAAAAAAGGGAACCAGTACAGTAGAATAGCTGTGGGAATTAGTGACGAGATCAACCCGAAAAAGCGCTGAAACAGAATTGGAACGCACTTGATCTGTGACCACATGTTCTGCGTAACATCTGCAAACCTCAGCAGGAACTTGGAAGTCATTTGGCCTATAACGCGCTTTGTTATTCCATAACGCGCTTTGTTATTCCATAACGCGGTTTGTTGTTTGACAGTCTATTACTGAGTCCCATTCATGAGTTATGCTGCGAGTGTTGTTGTAATCCAAAGCCAAGAGTGGTGGCTTCACGCTCAGTGCCGTCTGGCCCCCCTGAAGGCAGCCATCTACTGTACGAGGCGGCAGTACAAATACAGCGCGGATAGCAGTAATATCCTGATTTATATGCATGTATCATTACTTTGCACAGCGTCTCCAATTACATTCCAAAATAGTCTTAACTGCATCACCGCAGTAATGAAAACACTTGAGATTTACGGACTCTTATTAGCACGAGCGGTACGGCACACGGTGCTGTATTGATCCGAGTATTGTGTTCTCTCCCCTCCCATCACAGCGCGGGTTCAGCTGCAGGGCAGCCTACCTCCTGATTTTAGGGGATTTAATGTCTTGTTCAAGGACACGTCCTTGTCCTCATGCACCGTCCCTGAGCTTTCTCAACGACACAGCAGTATTACTGCGTATATATATATATATATATATATATATATATATATATATATATATATATATATATATCCACCTCTACGGACTGCACCCACAGCTCATGATTAAGCTTCCCAGATACAGTGTCAGAAACCATTTCAGGGCTGATTCCCTTATTGAGCCACAGCGTAGGAAAAAAAAAAAAAAAAAGAGCCAATTGTCTCTGTTTAAATTCACACATCTGTGCAGCAGCTGATATCTCTTGACAGGACAAAACCAGTGACCAGTAACGGCTCTGACCAATCAAAATCCTCCTTTTAAGCGCTGTGCACTTGTTACCTCTTAATAATGATTTGAGGGTTTAAGATTTAAAAAAAAAAACACACAAAAGAGATGTATTATAGCATAAAAAGGCTGACAGCTAGATTTACTCTATCTGTGATTTCAAAAGAAATATTTTTTTAATGGTTGCCATCACGTTCCCTTCAAGGCAAACCCACTCTCCTGTCTTTTCCAATACTGACACAACTCATTCTCCTGATTGAACAAAGACAGCGAAGACAACACTGGCACCAGTGGCTTCATCTCGGAGCAGTCCTGAAGTGTGAGCACCACGTGCACCGAGCAAGACAAGGCCAGGTGTGCCGGACGGGGAAACGATAGACAAATATAACGTGGAATGTTTTAAATACGAGCACATTCCACGCTTGGTTTAGCAACGTAAATTACACGAATCCCGCTGGTGAACTAGCAGTCATCTAAGCTACCTGTACGTAGTGATGCAGCGGCGCGAGACGTGTGTTCGCTTAGCGCGTTCATTTAGACGTGTAACGGTCGCGCGGTCACAGGTGTGTGTGTGTGTGTGTGTGTGTGTGTGTGTGTGTGTGTGTGTGTGTGTGTGTGTGTGTGTGTGTGTGTGTGTGTGTGTGTGTGGCTTCACGGGAATACGCAGAAGAAAAAAAAAAAAAAAAAAAAAAAAAGGTTGAGGCGTGCTTTGAGCCGGTCAAGAGCCGAGGCCGGGAAACGTCCCTATTCCTCCTGAAACTGTATCCGTTTGTTCCGTTTGAAGTGAGCCCTCTCATCACATTCATGTCTTGGCCTCTCCAGAACGAGCAGAACAGCAGCGGCGAGTGGGGGAGGGGAGCCAGAAACAAACTCCGTACACACACACACACACACACACACACACAAACACACACACACACACACACACACACACACACGTATATACACGCACACACACACACACACACACACACACACACACACACACAGGCAGGCCTTTCAGCAGCCGACCGACAAGTGCACAACTTTGTCACACTATTCACCTATTAATATCTGCACTGTCTCCGCGAACAGCTGCTGAACTAAGCGAACAACGGGGCGACCGCAAACATGTCCCGTACCGTCAGAGGACGCGGAGGGAATCCCACACCGATTTCCGAATAGATTTACAGAAGCAGCGAAGCGATGGCACAGATCTCCCGACTACCGCAATCCCAATCTCTGAGCTGAGGGAGGGAGGGAGGGAGGGAGGGAGGGAGGAGGAGAAGAAAAAAAAAAAAAAAAGTGACATATACTTAACCGG
Source organism: Cebidichthys violaceus (assembly GCF_023349555.1). Lineage (NCBI taxonomy): Eukaryota > Metazoa > Chordata > Actinopteri > Perciformes > Stichaeidae > Cebidichthys > Cebidichthys violaceus. Next base: position 2,470,637 of record NW_027176595.1, on the reverse strand, counting down.
TGAAAATCTTCTTGCTGCTTTCGAGTGCATCGGGCATTTGGACCGGCACGGGTCACCGCCAGCAGTGTCATAGTTGCGAATTGCAAGACTTTAAAAATAACAAAGAAAACAGTCCGCTCTCCACCTCTCCATGACTGTCTCTCGCTGTCTGTGCGGAGCGGAGGCTCACGCAGCAGAAGATGCACAGCGCCTCGCCCGTTCACTACACACATTACCACTGTTTGGTTTGGCTACATGTGGTGCACGGATTCTTTTTTTTTTTTTTGTCTCCTCTCTCTTTCTCTTAAGCATTAAAATACATATATTGAAAATGAGGCGGTGGCATTCCTCTTCTTGCTTTTATCTTATAATCCACTTAAATATGCCTCAACATAAAGAAAAGTATATCTTATAATCAAAAATAGAAAAGAGTATTGGCATATTGGCTGATCTTTAATTGTAAGAAATCAAAACATTCATCATAATTAATCTCAATATCATTGTTAGGATTTAATATGGATCATAACTAAGTAAGTATAGGCATCCTTGTGCCTATATGCTGTTTATAAATTATTAAGATGTTCATAGTAATGTAAATGTGATTATTAATCATGTCAGATCTACAGTCCACATAAGCTGTAGGCTACTCCATCTGTTGGTGTTGTATTTCCATGAACCTGGTGGACTTGCAGGACAACATTGATGCAGCAGAGGCAGAGTTGTCCTGATTTTGAATCCCTAGTATGGCTCAAGCTCCAAAAGTGCTGCGTCCTACATTTCCCACAATGCAACTGAGCAACCTATCCTTAGATTAAAAAAAAAAACATGATATCATCTCCAGTAAGCTCCCTCTAGAGCCACAGAAGACATTGTAAAAACTGTGACCAGGCTGGGTACTCCTTGTGATGGGCTCAACTGAATTAATGTGCAGAAAACGAGCCCCCCAAGGAAGAGCGATGGGCTTTCGGAGCAAATTTTACATAGTGGCCAAACGGTGGAATCATAACTACAGGGTCCGTCCCATGATGCCATTGGCTCCAAAAATAATTTTCCCCATCATTTTATGTGAATTTTATATCTTTTTTTTTTTTTTTTTTTTTTGCTTTATGCGCCTCTGAGCAACTTTCATAGGACCGAACAGGGCCTCGCCTCCAACCGTGTATCCGCTTCTCTCCATACATCCATGGTCAAATGTGTTGAGTGCCCCTTTAAAAAGGCCCCACTGGTCATGGCTTCTTGAGCAATGTTCAGGACATATAGGAAGCACCTTTGCCATTTGAGCATTTCAAATGAAATTCTCCGTTCTCTACACTGGCTCCCTGTAAGAGCTCATCCAGTTTAAGACTCTGGTGCTAGCCTACAGGGCAGTGAAAGGAACAGCTCCTTCCTATCCCCAGGCCACGGTCAAGCCCTACACCCCCGCCCGACCACTTCGCTCTGCTGCCTCGGGGCGATCGGTCGCCCCGTCGCTCAGAGGTCCCGGCGGCCGATCGACCCGGTCACGGCTGTTTTCTGTCCTGGCCCCACAGCGGTGGAATGAACTTCCCACTGACGTCAGGACAGCGGAGTCGCTGCCCATCTTCAGGCTGAAAACCCACCTCTTCAGGAAGTGCTACCCTGAGCCTTCCACTTAGCGCTTATTGTTTTCATACTAGCTTGTGGCACTTATTGTATTCGTATTACTTATAGCACTAACTGTTTTTCTTGTTTCTGTACTTTGGTTCTGAGTTATGCTCTGCTTCATGATCTTAGATGCTTGTTTGGAAAAGAAGATGTACTTATGACTTCTGGTGACTAGTAGTTCTTTTGATTACCAATGTTGAATGCACTTATTGTAAGTCGCTTTGGATAAAAGCGTCTGCTAAATGACTGTAATGTAATGTAATGTAAAAATGCAGTTTCATAGTGGAAAGTGTTTGCAGGTTTTTGCAGTTTGCAGGTTTTCATCCCAACCGAAGACACAAGTTTTACCTCGTCATGATATATACCACGAGGAAGTTTCACCAGAACAGCTGACACAAGCACGAAACACTAAGCAGTAAACTTAGGGAAACTCCATGATAGCTGCAGTTCATGATATTTTACAGCAACACAAACCTAACTGCCCGCCTCGACCACAACATGCACAACGACGCCGTAATCAACAACATTTCTTCAAACGATATGCAAGCAGTGGATTGCATGGCTGGTTTCCAATACACACACACACACACACACACACACACACACACACACACACACACACACACACACACGTACTGCAGTGACCTTTTACTCGGTCCAATTCAAGCGTCATATTTAGCGGTGACATGACCACTCAAACACAAACACTTGGGATGCATTCAGTGTAACAAGAGTTGGCAATGGCTTGCAACATTCCTCTGTTTCGGTATGTTTCCCAGCTGCTATAGCGCTGCGGCCGTGGAGACATATTTGTCCATGTTTACGAATAAAAACCGTTACATCTCTGGCGAAAACCAAACTAAGCGGCGGCACATAGCTCCTCTGTATAAACACGGCGGTGTTACAAAGAGCCGTCGACATGCCACTTTGCAGCATTTAGACTAAATGGAAGTCTTTATTCCGACTGTTCCGGCTGAGAACGTGTCACACAGCGAGCACACACAGCTGCAACACTGGCTTTATATATATATATATATATATATATATATATATATACTGTACGTACTTTGTTAACAACTAGTGCTGATGCTTTCAAACAGACATTCAATGCAACAATGTTTCCCTCAGCAGAGCATTTTAGCAGCAGGTGCACTTGATCGTGTCATTACTTGACTTAACTGTACAAAGACTGAAAAGGACCAAACGCAGCAATAAAAGGCTGCCGTCAATTTCCATGTTTTAATGCCAAGGCAGTCGTTTTACTGACTCCGAGATGAAAGGATGATGGGACGCCATAAAAAAAAAAAAAAAAAAAAAAAAAACATAAACGCATTTGATTATGTAATTACATCAAACCGTTCGGGAGCAGGAGAAAGAGCAGGGATATATATTTCACGCCCTGTCTCCTCATATCACCTGGATTGCCTGCTCAGGCCTGTTTTAAAGTGTGCAGCGTACGCAGCGCTTACAACACTTATGCCAGCAAGATGAAACATGAAAGAGACCCAGCGCACTTCAGCTTCCTCCAGGCAAAATTGATTTTGGGCCGCAACAATTTAAGCATCCTGAAACTCAAACAACGGCATCGATTGATTTTCCCCGACCATCTCCTGTATGTATTTCGTTGTTGTTGTTGTTGTTTTCGAATAGCATTTCAATATTCTCACAACGGGTCGGATTTCTCCCACTCGAGAAGCTTGACAATGTTTCAGCACCTCACAATGAAGATACATACGGTGGCCCTCGAGAACACATCACATTGAAGAAGACAGAGAAGATGCTGGTTTGCATGTTTTACCTTGAGTTTGATCGTCTTCCTCACGCATCCTCCAGCAGTACATCCGTTTACCGAGGATTCCATCGCACGCTTATTTAACAGGCCGGGCTGCAGCGACGGTAGCGTCCCTCTCGTCACCTCGACACCAGAAGGCCTGGACGAAGCAGAACGTCGCCATGAGACTTTGTGTTTGCCATCCATTTGTTCCTGAAGAAGAAGAAGAAGAAGAAGAAGAAGAAGAAGAAGAAGAGGTTAAGTATGCTTTATACACAGCAGACGGAAATAATATTGAGAAGCTACTGTATTTGATTTCTGCAATGTTTAAGACATTTATTGTGCATAGAATTATAATGTAGAGATTTAAAACGAATTTAAAGGTCTATCCTGAACCTTATACTCCCTAACCTGCAGCATGGTGCCCTCTGCTGAACAGGGAAACATGAACATAATGATTTATGATAACTGAACAGGTTCAAGAACACATATACTCTAGTAACGCAGACAAATTTCATACACGTTTATCTCTTCTAAAGCCTGTATTCTGAGGCCTATTGGGTCATTTGCTGATGTCTATGGATCCAACACCTTGAACTACAACTCGTGATCTTGCACCCACTTACTTGTTTTGTTTGAAAACTGGCATATTTTACTATTTCTTTTTTAATAATCAATTTTAGGGCATTTGAGCTGAATTCATCATCAACCATGGAGGGAATGGCGTCGGTACAAACCCTTTGTATCACCATATTAAACGATGCTGCATTTCTACTCCTACAAGCATGAAAACTACATTCACAAACATTTTTGGTTTTTTTTTTACAGAAAACTGCAGTAATAAAAGGTTTTAGTGATGCAAGAGAAAGAGGTCCTGTGACCAGCGAGTGTGAAAGGAAAAAAAAATACTCTTCCCTTCCTCAGCAACTACAAACAAGAAGCCCTTCAGCAACAGGCCCATGTGGAGCTGCTCAGCAGACAGAGGAACAAAAGAAGACAGTTCAGGTCTGTGACTGTATGAACCAGAGCTGGCTACTAGTTAAATCAGCTAAGCACATGTAGAACTACGGTTTTATGTCCCGAATTGTTGAAGAAATGTAGCTTTCAATGAGAAGTGTTCATTGTGTATGTGTTCACTGATCAGTGATATTAACTTCTGATCACAGAAAAATGCAAAATCTCGAGCAAAATAGTCATTATATTTCGGGCTCCTAAAGAAAGATTTCAGTGTCTTATTAGGAATTACACTGATGTTTTACAATGTTTTGTTTTTTTTGAATTCTCAAACATCCTGCTGCAGTTAAGTGTTACCAAAGGACAACTTCATGTTTCCCCGATTCAGTCCTCTCAGTTGTCTTTTGTTCCACCTGTCAGTGTGGATTTAGACTCCCCTAGTAGGCCTTGGCTGAAATAGGCTTATCTCTGCCGAAGACTCTCTGATGAACAAAAGCCCATTAAGATGTGAAAATGAATGCTCCCATTCTGAGTGCACACAATAGAGATTTTTTTATTTGTCTTCAAAGAATTCAATAAAAGTTAAGCAGAACAAAAGAAACAAACAAGCGAGACGAGACATCTTTTAAAGCCCAAAAACTGAGAACGGAAAACATACGTAGAGCGTAGAGACTACGTCGAGACACTAAAAACCGTTGATATGACTGACCAAGTTTATATAGATAAGAAGCTTTTAATAAAAATACGTCAGGCGTATTAAAGTTATTCGCTGTCTGTTTTCAGTTCTGAAGTGAAAGCGTAATATCAGAAGACTGTCAGAAAATGTATTCTGGAGTCCTGCTGATGTCCTTTGTCCTGGCTGAATATATCATGACTAACAAGCCTTGGAGTGGATTAGGCACAGAGGATTGAGCAATTTTCAGACTTGAGTTTATTTTGCGGGATATTATAGCTCACAGAGCGCCACATTCCCACATGAAGGGAGAAATCTTATTAAAAAAGGCCCATGTTTCCTATGGTGATATAATACAAAGACATTACATCCGCAACCATGTACCAAATGGCGAAAGAGCATTGCCAGACATCTGCTGGCTAGAATAAAAATTCAAATGAATTTAAGCGGTCAGTCTATCGGGGTCTTCAGCAGTCTGGTCATGGGATGCACATTCACTGGTCAAATCAAATGATGTGCTTCGGTTTTGATGAGAGGGAGGACACAACAGAACCAGAATGGCACTGACGTGAAAAAACGATAACAGACATAATAGAACGATAAACAACACAATGGAAAGTTACTGCTAAGCGTGGTTTTCACCCTCACAGATTCAAAAGCAGACATCGTACCTGCTGGTTTACCTTACTGTGCGGCTCTTGGTTTTGTTGTGTTGGATCGCAGACTACTCCCACCGCTTTTCTATGGATCGAGGATCGTCCTTCGTAGTCTGCAGTAAAGACTGCCGCCATCTTTAATCACAACAGAGTCCATCTGTCGATGGTTCTTCCCTTTCTAGCCTCTCTTCCTCTGTTCCAGTCTCTCTGTTCCAGCCCTCTCTGTTTGTTGTGGGGGGGGGGTTCTTATTTTCTATCCAACATCAAACCACCATATCGACAGGCTCATGGGCCGCCCAGTAGGGGGGCAGCTTGAACATGCTGCATTGGCTGTTGTCCTTTTCCAAGCCGCAGATTAACTGACCACATTTATTTCTCTCAGAAGGATACAGATAGCCTGCAAAAAAAAAAAAAAATATTTCAGCTCTCAGGCCTTTGATTTCAACAAGCCTGGTCTCAAAGCTCCTCCGTGATTGTCCCTGAACGCATCTTTTCCTCAGATGATATGATTGATGGGATTTGTGGCTCTCTTTGATTGAGGCCACATCTGCATAACTAGTTTCAAATTTTTAATATTAATTTCTGACAGATTCTGATCATTTAAAGCAAAACACTGATTTGCCTCTTTTTTTTCCTTCTTCTAAATTTCCAGCTGTTCCATTGTCTGTGATGTAAAAACAACACCTTCTTTTTAAACAAAGCAGAGCTGGAAGTCTTTGAGCTCACCAATCGAAACTAACTGGGACCTAAACAGCCTCGGACTACATTTATAAGTATAAGCAGACCGCCTGTCTGCATTCGTCCGAATAATGCATTTCATTTAAAGTGACACTTCCTTTTTGCTCCTCCTGGTCCCTTTTTGCGTTCAAAGCCTGAATACGAAGGCGTATCTTGTTTACTGTCACTGTTTTGTTCCGCCAAACTCTTTCATTGAACAATAAGAGGAGTTGAATTTCAAAATGGTAGATGCTCTCACCTTCCTCTCCTGCTGTGCGGCTCGTCGGATCTTGTTTCTGTGGTCCGCCATGACTGGGCGCAGTCCCCTGCCTGCCACTCTGCAAGACTTTCTCATACTCATGAACCTGTTTCTCATTCTTACTTGTGTGTTGCTGAAAGATGAGCATCTTTACTTTATATTGCAGCTTCAGCCGTGCGACCCTATTGGAGGAAACAAGGACCAGATGATTGTCTGCACAATCGTATTGTAGCTATGGTAACAGACCCAACAGGCATGAGTGATGTGCACCTAATTGCTCTGTATACATTGAGCAACAGACAAAAAAAAGAGAAACATAAATTAAGCAGCGGCTTCGACGGTACACATTTTAGACCCAGAGGATTTTCAATAAACTGCTTCACTTAGTGATATTTTATCAAAAGCGAACATCTATCTGCTGTATGAAGTTTTGAAAATAGCCGAGTGAATGAAGAGATGAAGGCAAAGAAAGGAGGAGTAAGATGGATGAAAAGAAATTTTGGCGAGAGGGGGAGAGATGATATTGCTTTTGTTATGTAGCTTCATCAGCTGCTTACCTTTCAAGTGGATTTCACACTTGCATGTCTGGTTGTAGCCAGGGTCAGATCCAGCATACCCTTCTCACAATGACCAATTTTCTCCTCACACTGCGCCAGCAAAGACCCACGGTGTTTGGCTGCCAGTTGCATTTGTCTGGATTGAGACGCATTTAAACACATTTCATTTGCAGATTTTAACTAGTCAGCACAAAAAACATGCAGGTGAATTAAAGTCAAACATTGTATTTTGACAAATGTAAACAAGTTTCAAAAGAGTAGCAGGAGTGGGATCATAAGACAGCATGATGCCAAAGGGATGAGCTCTTCAAAACTTCTCATAACTTAAAACAACTAAGGATGCCATTTTTAAAGATTAACACACCATTTTAAACTTGATGAGGATTATTTAAATAGACTGGGATTCTGTGCTGTGGAAAGTTTTGCTACCATGCTACAAGACTAGCATGGTACTAAAGTAGCTAGTTTAAGTAAACTAGCTAAGATGGTGGGTTTAGGAATTCATATGGATAAGGGTCATTATACTGCATAGTATCATAACCAATATGTCTAGCTATTTCTTTAAAATTATAAATATTTGTTTTTCTTTCAGTTCATTAAGATGGTGGGTTTAGGAATGTATACAGTACTGTATACATTCCTAAACCCACCATCTTAGCTAGTTTACTTAAACTAGCTACTTTAGTACCATGCTAGTCTTGTAGCATGGTAGCAAAACTTTCCACAGCACAGAATCCCAGTCTCTTTAAATAATCCTCATCAAGTTTAAAATGGTGTGTTAATCTTTAAAAATGGTTAAACTTGCTCAACACTAACATTTTTAACAAACATGTCAAAGTGAAGGCATGCTAACGCAAGCATTATCTTTCTTAGTAGTTACTTTCTTTTAGAAACAACAGTCTTCTAACTTTATAAAATAGTCAACACAAGTTTTTAATGTGCTACTATGATAGTTTGTGAGGTCGTTTGGTGTATGTTAAGGCTGTTTAAAGGAAGAACAGGTGTGTAATGTAGCTACAGTCATGGTTAGTTACTGCTACTCAATGCAGAACTAGCTAGCTAGCTAGTTAGCTAGTTCTGCTAGCTAGCTACAAGCCATAGGCTACAAGTAAGGTTTATCTGTATTAAAACATGTAAACAACTGTACACATCCAAAGGCTGTATACACAACAAAGTATCAAAGTCATTGGTCACACATTTTGTGAAATAGCTGTGCGCATATTCGCTTCCTTGCCGAGAGAAGATTGATAGATATTTAACATTAACGTCACAACTTTTCATGCTTGTTACATTTGACGGCGTCATGTTGTGAGCCATGAAACACACTTGTGGTCATTTCCTCTTTTGTGACGTGTTCCACAGTGTTTACGCATGTCAGTAATCATATCAACTCAAGGTGACAACGCGAACACGCTTAGAGAAATACAGAGCAGCCAGAGGAGGCTTGCTGGATTAGTGCAGTGTGTCATTTTGTTGGTCAGTTATCAGAATGCAATGTACTTGAGTCTCCTTCTTGTTTACATGAGAAAAGAGCAAGCTCTGTAGAAAAAAAAACAACCTGTGTCTGTTGAACAAATATATATTCTCACACATTCTGGGGCACAGGGGGATTCCTGCACAAGCACAGAAAAATAATATGATTTTTCAAAGCAATAGACTGATAAATAATTGAATAGATTGCTACAGTAATACTTCGTATTCTCTCAGGGAGTGGGCTGCTTAGTGTTCCCCACGTGAACACAAAATGCCCCAGATCCATGTAAATCTCTGACTGGAACATATTGTATCTCTCAGGTTGTGATGGGGAAGAGGTTTATGATTAAAATAATAATAAAAAAAGCTTCTAAAATAAACAATGACATTTTGAAACAAACAATAAGCACCGCTAGCTATTTTGAATTACTCAAGATTCACTCAAGGATGCTCATCCTGTTTTATCATCGACTTTTAAGACGGTTACTTTTTTCGCTCGATAAAGATAAGATAAGATCAAATTCTTTATTAGTCCCACAGTGGGGAAATTTACAAAAATGAAGGTTCGTCAGAAGGGCACGAGGAGCCTAAAACCTAAATAACAGAGAAAAATAAATATTCATTCCCTAGAAGGATTACAGCTCAACAGTCAGCATTCACACTTCTCCCCCCAAACCTTTAGGACATAGCATGTGTCAGCAAATCATCATCGCTGACTTGTGGGTGCAATAAACACAAATGCTATCTAAAAATTCGTATTTTTAGGTAAAAGTTTCGAAACAGATGGAACAATGCGCATGGCTGTCACATTTCAAGGTGCTCTGAATGAAATCAACCTATGTGGTTTATTCAGGAGAAGCCTCCCCCCCGTCTTTTGGTCTGCGTGCTGACGACTTGCTATAAACAGGTCAAGGTGAACACTCCACATCTGTGATTTTCACCGCTAACTCATTCCCAATGGAAATGAGTCTTATTCATTTTTCAAACAGCCTCTAGGATATCTGATCCCCCCCCCAAAAAAAAGCAGCCCCTCAGGCTAGCGTTCATCTTTGATGTTTGGAGAAGAGAGACAGTGAAAAGCTGCAGTCTGGCTTCATGCATATTGTATTGCTTAGAGACGAATTACAAGCATCCTACCGGTTCTCATAGTTATTAGCTATGCAAGCTCATTCTCCGTAATACAAATACCTTGACAGTACTGCACAGATTGCCATCACGTTTAGTTCTGGTATTGAGGGTCCCACAGAAGGTTCCTGGTGATAATGGTGACCCCCCCCCTGACCTTCTCTAGCACCACTGTTTGACCACAATATCCCCCTGACATGCATTTGTTGTTTTGTGATTATGATCACACATTAGTGAGGTATTCTCAAAAACTGATGGTCATATCACTTCTGTGGCTAAATCCTCTGACATGTTCTTCCTCTACCTGACAAGACAGGATGAAATGTATTGGGCAGATTGTCGTGAATTCAAGCTCACATTTAGATGAACTCTTGACCAAATTCTCAACTTTGCACATTCTCTGTTTTATAACATGCGCAGATGACTGCAGTGGAATTCGCTGAGCATATGCTCCAATGGTTTGTCCTTCATTACCAACCTCAGGACACTACCTACGACTTCACAAAGGCATTCTGTCCATCCAATCCTACACTTTTGTTTTGTTGTGGGTGTAATCATTACAGCGGGTAGGTAGCGTTGACTACTCTGGTTAGTTTCTCTAAAAGGTTCATTGTAGGTCACTAAAGTTAAACAAAAGAACAAAGAGTGAAGACTGTAAAGTTGAGCTCTCACCTTCTTCGTGCTTCTTTGGTGTTAACGCTGGAAGTAGGAGAGCAGAGACCTCTGCTTGCTGAAAGCTGCCATAGACACATGCTGCTCACACATGGAAGATAACAGCCTCCTCTTGTGGTCGAATTACAGTAATACATCTAAAGCCGCGCAGTACGCTTATTTCAGCGGCACACATCGTTCATGTGTATTTTGGGGAGGAGGAAGACGATTCTCAATCCGCGAGGGAAACGGTCATATCCACCATATCTATACCATGTCATGTTGTATGTGCACAACGAAGTCGGCGAATATACAAAATAGATCAAGACGGTGAAGTCAGCGCAGGCGCGGTGGCCAAGTGGTAAGGCGTCGGTCTCGTAAACCGAAGATCGCGGGTTCGAACCCCGTCCGTGCCTTTTGTACACGTTACGGTAGACCATTCCTCCATTCAACCGTAGATTCATGGACAATGTTGAACTGATCTGTGGTGCGTTATAGCTACTCTGCTCGATCGACACTCCCCGTCATCTGTCAATAACAATAGATTACGTCTGAATGACTAACAGTGCTGAATCTGTTACATTATACATGTATTTTGTCCGTATTTTCTACTGTAATTTTATCTATTTCATATTATGTCTCTAGACTTTTGTACTGTTTATTGTTATGCACCAAATCACAAACCCCTTGTTTGTGCAAACAATTAATAATTAATAATTAATAATAACACAGTTAAAAAAAAAAAATTTCAGTGGGCTTGAAGGTAAACCAACCTGCTCTCATTTTTTTTTTTCATTCTGCATCAATCAACAGTTTCTTTTTGCATTTTTCAGAATGTCATGTAATGTAATTTTTTCTGCCATCACGTTGGTATAACTTCACTACAATCATGCATAGTCAGCTGACACTAATCAGACTACTGACTACAGTTTCCCGGGTAACGCTCCGTGTTGCAGCCTCAATGATTCATATCTGGTCCAGGCTGCAGCGTTATCATCTCGTTCCATCTGTCCCTGTAAACGGTCGCAGGAAGGAAACAACTGGAAGCTGCTGCTGCGGGCGTTTTAGACAATCCTTAGTCAGCAGCATCCACAGCAGCGGTGGATAACGTCCAACCTCCAGTCACTGGGACATGAAATACTGCATTTGGCACACAAATCACTACCTTTGTAAATAGCATCCAGATGTCAAAATCACTGGTTCTGAAGTTAATTCATCGCGATGGTGCAAAAGGCTGTTACCTTTATTTACACTATGAGTAGATCTAACAAAGTAAACCAATTGATTTTTTTATGATATCACTGAAAAGACCTGCGTGATTTCTTGTTATAGTCAGAAAATCTAAGCACTTTTTTTTTCTTCCCCGGGAGGATTTGCTGCCATTGAGCTTTATAGAGGACTTCTCAGATAGTGAGGGGGAAAAAAAAGGCTTGAATATTTTTTTGAATCAATCGACCTTTGTTGATATTATTATTTAGTTAAAGTTGGTCAAACAGCTCTAGGGAGAGTTTAAACTGGAGGATGACGTCATCTCAAAAGAACCTTCAGCATAAAAGTATGCGAACACCTACGTAAGCATGTGACACAGTATTTGTAATGAGTTTGTCGCATAACAAATCTTCCAACAATATTAGCAAAGCAATTATCGGGACCTTTCTAATTAGTCTTGCTTTTCACAGCTCCTATTTAAACTCCAGATATAGAAACAGAATAAGTGTCTGCGTTCCTTATGTTTTATTAATGATCTAACTTGTATTGCCTTTTCTCTGTGTTTTTGTGGCACAGGTGGATCTATCTTCTCCAAACTGGTGAGAAAAAGAGCAGAATAAGAGCTGCCCTTTCAATTAGGAAACAACACATTGCAGGAAATGTGCAGTCCTAAGCAAAACCACATATACCTGGAAAGCTGCAGCTAATTGGCCAGATGGTGTCACTACAAGCAAAAGTTTAAACTTTTGTCAACTTAGACTTCATTCCAAGAATATTTGACTCTCTCTGACGACGTTCCTCATATTTCTCATCATTTTCTGGCTGCTTCCTTTTTTCTTTTTTTTTAACAACTCATATAAACTGTAAATTCAGCTCCCTGGTTGGAATCATAAGGTAATATAGATGATGCCTTCACCATTCTTTATAAAACAACATTGTATATCAGCATGAAGTGCAGGCCTAGATCACTTATATTGTCATGTAAATGAGCTGCTCAAAGTCAAAGTCAAAGTCAGCTTTATTGTCAATTTCACAATGTACCGAACGTACAGAGGAGTTGAAAAAAACGTTTCTCTCCAGTCCAACATGTAAAATGAATGCAGATAATAAAGTGCAAAAAACAGAAAAGACATTGAGACAACATATATATTAAGAAAACTATCATTCTGTCAGAGAGGTGTACAGATTTTGTGCAGCATATTTGTTACTATTCCTACATTTACATACATCCCTTTAACTGGCATTATGTCTTCCCGTTGAAATATTCATGGAGTGAAATGACATTATTAGTGCAGTAGCTTTAAAGGTTCTCTACGCAGAATGCACTGCATTCTCTGCTCAGGTAGACATTACTCTACTATATGTCTACATAGCAAATATTTGTTTGCTGCTATATTTACGTTTTAAATGTCTTTAAATATTTACATTTAAATATAAATGACTAAAGCGTCAGTCCTGAGCATTCATACCACTTTTTCTATCTTTGGGATTGACTTTCTTTGCAATGTCTCCTCTGCCACCTGTAAAATATAGATAGATTAATAGATAGATAGATAGAGAGAGAGAAAGAGAGAGAGAGAGAGATAGATAGATAGATAGATAGATAGATAGATAGATAGATAGATAGATAGATAGATAGATAGATAGATAGATAGATAGTAACTTTATTGATCCCGTGAGGGGAAATTATTTCATTACAAGCAGCAATAGGTTACAGAGCAGCAATAGGTTACGGGTATAAAAATCTTAATATTATATATTAAAAAAAAGAAAAATACACATGTCACAATACACAATTATAATAGAGTAAAGCTGTTATATAAAAAATGCACACTATATACACAGTGAATAGAATAACAGAATAATATTAAATCAACTAAATAAACAGTAGTGCAGAGGTTTAACCAACAGTGAATGATTTGTCCCGAGGTGGTTTGTTATAGAGTCTTATAGCAGTAGGCAGGAATGTTCTCCTGTACCTGTCCTTATGACAGCGGAGCTGAATCAGTCTGTTGGAGAAAGTGCTCCGCTGTCCCTGCAGTAGGTGGTGGAGAGGGTGGTCCTGGTTATCCAATATGGATAATAGTTTCTTCAGTGTCCTCCTCTCCACCACCTGTTCCAGACTGTCCGGACTGTAAATGACTAAAGCTTCAGTCCCGAGCATTCATACCACTTTTTCTATCTTTGTGATTGACTTTCTTTGCAGTGTCTCCTCTGCCACCTGTAAAATATAAAGAGTTTTCCAAGAAAACACACACAAAGCAGACTGAAAAAGGAGGAGGAGGAGGAGGAGGACAAAGGAGTCGGTAGCATGCAGTATTTATTGGCAGCAGGTCCAGGTCTGCTGTTGGCTGCACACTCGTTGATTTCCTTTTTTTTTGTGTGGGCAGTAGTGTTCTGAACCCAACATGGATTTTTACACAGTAAATGTGAGGGACTGTATCCCATCAACATCACGTGTTCAACAGCATTTAAGTTCTCATTTATAATAATAAAAAAAACTATATTCAGTACATCAGTAGGTAGCTGAACAAATGATGTGAAAGTGATTTTCCTAAAGCAGGGCTAGGCACCTCTTTCACAGCCATTGTCAGTTGCTCGGCCGGTTATTTACAGTAGTTTCACTTTTTTTTCTTTCTTTCCGCATTCCGCGAAGACCGGCCTCTGATTGACTAGAACTAGTTGTTAAGTTAATTGCTGATGATGATTGGTGATTGTATCATATTTTAACGAGCTCAACTCTGGATGTTTTCAGAAGTACGGCATGCCTTCTCGCGTGGAGCTCTTATAATTACGATGAACTGATTACGGGAGAAAAATGTTTTTTGAAAAATGTTGCTAAGCAAGCTGCGTACATATGAAGGGAATAAAATGACGCATCTGCTGGAGGTTTACATTTCAATGCGGTGTCATGATAAACGGAATGTTTATCTTCTCGTTGATACGTTACACTAGAAAATGTCAAAATGGCACTTTATATGGAAAAAGGTCGCCGACCCCTGGCCAAACAGGCCTCCAGATCCTCTGCTGGTAGGAAGTGATACTTCGTTCTGCACATGGTTGTTATTGTTTATGTTGGGAGCTGTTTAAGCCAAGACTTCATTGTGGGCCATCTGGCTCTCGGGCTGGGGAGCCAAACAGTTGATTAAAGAACGCAATTAGCGTGGAACAGGCTCTGTCAGCTCACCCAGCAGGGATTAAAGAATGCGCTCATTCATTGTGACAATCATGCTGTTGTGCATACAGTATGTGGGATGGGCGATTTCTTCGATCACCGGATCTCCTCAAGAGTGCCACACGGCTCCAGAAATGTTAAAATAAGGTCGGTTTTTAACCGGGATTTGTACTTTTACACTCTGTCAACGACGGACAGAGGGTCCAGTCCCATGCGGGTGTAGACAAGATGCCGAAGACCGACGCGGACGGTGTGACGATGGCGAAAAAAAACTACGCCGCACAAGTGAGAAATCATCAACAAAGTCAAGAGCTGAAATCTCTGAGAGGCCACTTCCAGACAGCAGGAGACAGGAAGGAAGAGAGGACTGCCGGAAAACCAAATCCTCATCGACCTTCAACGGGCAGCAGAGCAAAGAGAGGAACCAGGATTCAGGCTGCGTTCTTAGAGGGTCAGAAGAAACCCGTATGATGCAGCAGATAGAACTGTTCTCTGTTTGTCTGTCTGCAAACCTGCAAGGCTGCTTTTGTGACATTACAGATCACAATATGTTAGTCTGAGAACTCGCGGCCTGTGTGGAACCATCAGGGATGCTATATAGAGGAAGGTACGGCAAACTGTGAGGCAATTTTTCAGTTTGTGATCTTGTGAACTCAAACAGCTGCTGTACTGACTCATTCTGTGCCACAGCTGAGAACATTTGTTAAAAATACATTCAGCGCCACAAAAAACAAAGCACGTGTGTTTTTTTCCTCTCTTCATGTTCATGTTAATACTTTAAGCTACATACATAGCATATGGTTTGCAGCTTTTTTCATGTATTTAGAACAGATTACTCATGCAGGAGAGTGGGACTCTGAGCCTCCCTCTTGGATGGAAGCGTATGACTCCCATAACTTCAGAGCTGGTACCCGCTGAAGGTTGGACACAATCGGGCAAGTGTTTGTGGGCCATGACCCAGATACTTATTTCCAGTCCAGGACTTTGGACACTGCACCACCACGGCATCATCTCCCGTTTCAGTCCACACTCACGAGCGGCGCAACGATTCAACAAAGACACTGTGTTTCCCGAGTGAGCGATGCTTCAGCGGCGTACGCGCTCACTTGAGCAGGAACATCTGGGAGGGCAGCGTTCCCTGTGATTACAGCCATGCTGGTGACACTGTTTACTGGGTGTCAGAGGAGAATTTAGGGTTCTGACTTTGAAGGGTTCAATATGCAGGAAGTCCCTGAGCCAAACCCAAAACCAACAGCAGTGGACCAAAAATAGTAATTTACTGCAACGAAAAACATTCAAACCCCAGAGTCAATAACGAGTCGCAAGGAACTTCAATTCATTAAATCTGATTGACGTGAATCTAACTCATAATATCAGTGATCGTTATTAAGTGAAAACTCTCTAATTGTTTGGCTGTTTGCCCATAAATGCTTGGTTCATTTTGTGTCAAGTGTTGTGTTTGTGAATATGGCGCCATCTGCAGGTCAATACTTTTATTCCAAAAGAGGTGATGCTCTGCGAGGGACTTTCCCATTTCTCATTTTTGTACATCCTCGATTCCGTTCCTCACAAGTGACATATATTTTATACATGACATTCTTTATCTATATACATGTTATCTATCTATGTATGGGGAGATTCATAGATGGATATACATATGGTGATATAATTGAGTGATATCTGTTATATACACAAACACTATTTTGTTTCTGTGGAGACGTCCCACAATGCAACGGTCGTAGATGTTAAATGCTTCTCTTGTTGTACTGTAATGAAGAAAACAAGCAGCCAATGAGATCGTAGTCTGCTACTGAGGGTGTGTGAGATCACTTAATGGGTATTTAGTGACTCTGTAACCGTGTTATAATATCAAAAACCTTTAAAGGACGTTTTCAGCTGGTTGAAATACCTCAGTGGAACATGACAACGCAGCTGAAATATGTGGAAACATAAATGGAAAGAAAGCGTCACAGCAGGCTTTAAAATAGAAAAGCAGGAAAACCTCAGTTTTCCTATTAGCGCACAAGATAAAAATAAGTTCAAAAAAAGTTTAGTCAAACAAACCCAAAGTCAACTTAAGAGTTATGAGACAGGCCTGTGCTGCACAGCTTTTATACAAATAAAGCACTGTTGCGAGGGCCGGCTATCTGATCTCTACCTCGCTGATTAACATTTCACCTTTGGACCGAGTTTTCACTGAGGAACGCTTATGTTACCTTTCCATTGTGTGCTCGTAATCCTTATCGCTTTCCAGGAAGTACACACAGTGCGTCTGTCACAATGTAGAGAGGTTCATTTTCTCTTTTATTTGAACAACATAATCAATATAAAGGTGTCTGCAAAAAACACAACGCTGTTTTACCGCTCACACAACTCATGATGTTCTTAGAGCCTGAAGACAGTAAAAAAAACAACAACAAGTCAAATAAGTATTACCACTAGCATTACTACTGCAACATGCTATATTTACAATGGGCACACAGCACATGCATTGATCGTGTCAGTACATGTTACACATTGGGTGATCGTAACCGCAGAGGAAATCTGGCCAAAGGGCAAACTTGCGGATGAAAGGTGCTTTTCTCAGACATTTGGCGGCGTCTCTGTCACACTTGCACAGCAGCTTTTCACATTTGCCCTTCAAATCCTCTGCAACGAAACACACAAAAGGTCTTCTTTCAGTGACAAGAGGGTGGTGGTTTTCTCATTAACGTCGTGTCATTTTGTTGTGAACACTTGTTCTAACGCTTGCGAAGTCTTGTCTGTTAGTCTTGCAAACAACAAGCCCAGCTTTATTCATTTTTGCCTCCGAATGGTTGACTTGCTGCAGTTTCTCTGGAAATGACAGACATCTGGCTGCTGAGACGTAATTGTTGTTATTGTGAATTTATTTTACGTGTGATTTATTTAAAGAATATCATAAGCGACCCACTATTCTGGTACTTAAATACGTAAACCCCATTAAGTCTGTTGCTATTTATGTAGAGAAATCACCGTGGTTTATGGGGGCTTAAAATACCATGAAATGTGTCTCCCCCCCCTCCAATTAACTGCCTGTTTACTGTTTCCATGGATATTTGTAGATCACACACTGCCTGATCTGTGTCTCACTTTCAGGTTTACCCGTAATGGTGTGTTTGCATGGTACACAAAGCATCATATATCTAAGTATGCAACCACTAAAAGTAAGAAAATCAGCAGCTGTCTTACTTTGTAAAATAACAAAATCTCATACACTGGCAGATTCTGAGACACAGACATGCAAAAGGCCCCACCCCCTCTCCTAGATAGAAGCAAGACACAGACTTTATCATTTTTTAAATTATTTTTGTTGGTTTTCTGTCTCTTTGCGGTCATTTTGTGTTTCTGTACAGCTGTTTTGCATCTCCTTGGGTTCTCTTTGTGGTAATTTGTGACTCTTTGCTGTCTTTTTATGTTGATTTTATTTTTGTGGGCATTTTGAGTTTCCTGCTCGCTACGTGTCTCTTTCATTGACATTCTGCAGGTGAAGGCCAGGGTTGGGCCCCTGACACTTTGGGGCCCCAGGGCCTATGTACGGTAGGCCTACTTAGTAATCCATCCAATGTCTGCATAAGCATTAAAAATCCATTACCGCACTCGGCTTTCTTGTCCTCACACGTCCACTGGTACTGGGCTGTTTTGGTTTGGCAGCCGAGACGTTCTGCATCTCCATAACAGCAATCGTGTCTGTGGCAACACCTACATACAGAGAGATCCACAGCGGGATAAATGTTTTATTTTGAAAGGCTGAACTCTAGACAAGGCAGGGTCAAGAAAGCAATAGGTGGGTCGACACAGCGCTGTGGTTTGAATCCCACCACGGCCTTCTTAAAAGCAGGGCAGAGGTTTTCACAACAGATACTTAGACGTTAACTGGCCTGAGGGGGCTCGGTGTCTTGCGGAAAGAAGGAGGAAAAAAGATGGAGACGGCAATTAGGATTTGGGTGTGGAATTTTTGGAACTATTTTGAGGTACCCATTGGAGCATGCGAGTGTGCTGAATTTGGACATCATTGCCCTCCTTCTATCCCAGAGCGCAGCATTTGTGGTTCAGTCGACTCGTTCAGAAACGGAAACTGTGTGTACACAAGCAGGAAGGAGGAGGCGAGGCCGAGAGGAGGGAATGATGAGCGTGCATGTGGAGTTCAGGGCTAAACATCACCGTGGCGTGCTGAATTATATCTTTGGCCTCGCGTAATGTATAGGTGGGCCGTATATAGCGTCAGCTGAGTATATACATTTTGGCTCACACTGTCATCCGGATATTGTTGAAAATAAAGAACCCTGACCAGTGTTGTACTTTCTCGAGGAGAGCGTGATGATCAAAGCCGGTATCCTCACCAGTCGGCCCTGTCTCTGGGCCAGCCTTGACCGCCCAGACCACAGTAGCATCCGTACATCATGTAAGCCAAGGCGGATCTCCCCGTGCTGCATTTGATGGCTCCTGCCAACTCCAGTAACCCTCTTTTGGTCCGCTGGGAGCTGCGTGTCGCCACAGAGGCCGCGGCCACTGCGAAGGGAAATGAAGAGTGGACGAGGAGGAGCAAACTCATCTCTCGTCTTGTAAACAAGCCTCAGGGTTGTGCACACCCATCCCCAAGATCTGTCCCGCTGATTCTGTGGTAATTGTGGGGATATTCAGGGGTGGACACAATAATAGGAACCGCTGTCTCTTCGACACAATTAAACCAAATTGTCTCGCGTTAGATTAAGTGTTCCTTTTATTTTGTCCACACGTGCACTGAAGCGTGCCAGTTTATTATAGCTCAAACCAAATGCAGTCTGACACCACAGACATCCTACATCATGGTTTTCATTGACATGGGTTGACTCAATGATCATTTTGGAGGATGTATTTCGTTTAACTATTGCATTAGACGTGTTTCTATTATTTTGGCCGCTCCATTTATATCAATGAGTGTACCTCAACAAAAGCATTATAACCTATGCAGGTAGGATTTATTGGACCACTAGATTTAACTAGGTGTTCTTAATAAGCTGACTGAGCGTATGTATGAAGTTCCACTTAGAAGAAGAACATGTTGTGCAGGAAAGCCAAGTTGAGTTTGTTTGCACTTGCTGCCTTCTTATAACACTTTCACTGAATCACTCTGTAAACACCAGTAGTTTCCCTTCCTGCTACCTGGTTGCACTCCCTCTGAGTCCTTAAAATTACTTTTCAAGAATTTCATCACTACTTCTACATGGAGCTCCAGTATAAAGTGAAAAAAAAGAAGAAATCCTCTTACCAGATAACAGGAGAAGTATCCGGCAAAACGCAGCCATGGCAGGCAAACAGGCGGCTGAACTCCACACCAAGTGTTCACGCACACTCGCCGAGTGGAGCATTGGGTGGAGAGCTTTTTTTAGATGCTGTTTGAATAATCTCCTGAGCATCACCATTGGCCGGAGGCTAATCCAGTGTTTGTCAACCGGTACGCCCCCTAGAGGACGCAGCCTGCAGGATGGTACTGCCTCTGCTCAGCAGTGTGGGACCAGTGGTTGTGTGTTTATATCCAGGCTTCAGGCTGCAATAATGTTGTGGACTCAGATGACATTTTTTTATTTTTCTGGACACATGTATATGAAAATCATAAATAAATATATATATATATAAATAAAAGATTAGTTTCAATATATATATATATATATATATATATATATATATATATATATATATATATATATATATATATATATATATTGAAACTAATCTTTCCATTATTGAAGACATTGTTATTTCTTTTCTGTGTTTTGTCTCTGAAAAAGACTTCATTCTGGGATGTTGCACCAATTCTGCGATACAATATTCAAGAAAAAAAGATTCTCTTTCTGAACTACATGTGACTCAAACATATACAGTTTACAGACCGGAGTCACTCTGGATGATCATCTTAATTTGTTTTTTTTGTTTGGTTTACACATAAAACTCAAGTCATTTTGAGTCATTTCCAGCTTTTCTAATTGTTGCTGACAGAGAACGTTTTTAGTTTCTGGAAGCAACGCGATGTGTGGTTCCACTGGCACTTACACTTTGATAATATAGTTTACCCTCCATAATCATACAGACTCCATCCATCTTGTAAATAAACATGTCAGCGGGCGAATAGAAAAGACCTTCTTTCCATGAAACAAACTGTAGCTATCATCATTGTCAGCGTGATTTACCGAGCAGCACTTCAAGTGTTGGAGTTTAAAAGCTGAGATTGTTTATTTGAGAAATTGCAGAGCTGATGTGAAAATGGCATGAATCGTGTCATATCTTTGGGTTTCATCTTTTTATTATGTTTTCTGAAAGTGTATTTTCAGCTCTGACTCCATTGTCATTCATAATGTGGGAGCAGCTGGCAGTAATATCAGGGCAGCTAAATCATAAAAGGCTCTGGGTTTTGATAACAGGGGACATATAAGTCACGGCGTTTTGTGATTCAGTTCCTCGGCGATGCTCCTGCACAATGTGAGATAAGCGCCTCCTCCTGGCAGTTATTGTAGCTGCCAGGGTGACTGCTCTTCGTGAGAGGAGACGCATCCCTCCATCCCTGTATATCTGATTATATTCAGCTCAACCTATCCATCTCCACAACACATCCGGGGAGTGTTTAGATCGTATCGAGCTGAACACCTGCCCGGGAAGCCTGACTGAGCTGCAGATGTGCCACGAACCAGGCCGAGAGCAAACATCCCAGACAATTTACGCTGATTCATGCTTGTTTCCTTGACATTAGCGAGTCAGAAGGTTGAGGCTGAAAAACTACACCTGAATGAGAGATGATGAGATTTTTAAGATTAAATGAAAAACACTGGACAAGCTTCAGCCTGAGAACCATCCAGAGGATTACAGTGGTGAGTTAGCAAAGTTAATGGACTTGTGTGTGTGTGTGTGTGTGTGTGTGGGGGGGGGGGGGCTTTAGGCTGTCTTCCTCCTCACACAGATCTATGGATCTGCTGCTCTTATAGATCTATAATTGTTTTGATAACTCTAATTATACAATGTGCAAACTCATAATTTCTACGTGACAAACTTAAATTATGGAGGAAGAAAAAAGAGAAAACCAAACAGATTTCAGAAAAAAGAGTGGGTTTAATAGACGGATCATCGCTAATCTTATTCCTAATACTAGTAAAGTATTATAACACTATTGTAATACACAATGCTTATATCTACATATTTTAATACTTCACTTTATTAGTGTGTTTTGTCCCTTTATGCTTCACACATGTGCAAATTTAAATGTACAGACTTTTCGACAATGTATGAACTTTTTCCTGAAACAAATTCCGTTATTAGCGTACAGACTGACATGTCTGCTTCCTCTACAACTAAATCCTTTTCGTTTCCAGGTTCTAATTAGCGTTGGAGATCTAATTTCTAAGCATGTGATGTAATCTAATGCGGCTGGACATTACTCCTTGTGTTGTCCTGAGCCTCGACTTCGTGAAGCAACATTGACCAGAACACGGGATCCGAGAGGCTCAATGTGTTCAATTCCAAGACGAAAAAAACAGAAACTTTAAAAAAAAAAAAAAAAAAAGATATGCAGGAAGGACAGCTGAGGGTGAGAGCAGTATTCATTGCTTCAGGCTTAACAGTCTGAACTGTGACTGGCTTTGTAGATTTGGTTGAAGAGATGGAAACAGGGTGTCTTAGTGTATATATTAGCAAAGGGCCTAAAGGATTTATCATTTTTTGAATGAAGATGGAGCCCCCAGAGTGGATTTTCAAAGTTACCATATTAATATATTAGCAGACGCACAAAAAAAAAAAATCACCATTATTTCTAAAATAATGATGATTTTTTATTTATTTTTTGTCATGTGATGGTCAACCTCTGTTGCAGCTACATGCTTCTTAGTAAAAGAAAAGGTTTATATCCAGTGAAGGCATCACTTTCAGCTCCATTTCCTTGATGTGGCAGTTCTCTGTTGTTTGCCTGAAGAAAGTCATTATACATGCATACTCACTCACCGGCAGTACACCTGATGCACATAGTGCCAATCACATCACCCTCAAGGGAATTAAATTATCCTCGTTAGCACATAAGGCAAATTAAAGGGATCCACGGCTATGTTACAAATAAACAACAACATGAATATAGAAGACATGCATGTGTTTGTGCTATATATAAATATATATATATCAAACAGTCTGTATTGTTATGATTACTAATAGAGACGTACTGGTTTCATGCTTGACGGGGTCATTTTCTGTGTGGGGACGCTGTCGTGTCCGTCCTCCGCCTGTAGAGGGCAGCACCGCGCTGGAGTCGGTGTTCGCTCTGCATTGAATCGAAGAAGAAGAAGAAGCAACGGGCGGCCTTCAGCGATACAGCACATCTAGCTAAGTTATTTGGGCTAAAACGAGAAATCATTTCCCCTCCTTTTGGATAACCGACGTAAGGGTCGTTTGGGGACAAAGATCCATTCATGTAAGTATGTTCGGCGGCCATTGTTGGATAATGTATGTGGTATTTACCAGCTCTCGGGCGGGAGCTAAACGTCAACTGCTCGCTATTGTTTGCGTTGGGGAACTAGTTTAACTTGACATGCCGATGCTTTGTTAGGTTCAGAGTACTTCCTAGAAACTTGGTCGGGTAACGTCACGTAGCTCTGTTAGGCCGGTGTGTTCCCAGCACCGGAGAACACTGTTGCGTTTCAGCGGTTGACATGTTTCCGGGCTGTTCAAACTAATGTGTGCAACGTATTGCTAACCGTTTTGCTAGCGAATGATGACTGCTAACTAGAAGTCTACTCTCGGCGGTTCCCCCGGCCGCGGGTAAAACACACACGTGCGCTAAATGCGATGGGTCCATTATCGGACAGCTGCCTGTCCCGAGGAGCTTCCTCACTCCCTAAAAACTTGACTTAAAGGATGTCTCCTTCACACCGTCAGATGTCGTAGACATGCCTGTTAATCAGTGAACGCTTCTATATTTATAAATGTCCTTAGAACAAAGTTATTTTTTTGCTTTGCTGATCTAAACAGGACTTAAAGCCATAGACTGTATATAATAAAACGGCAAAAAACGCTTATATTATCACCCTCTTCCTTTAACCCAGATTCTGTGTTTAGAAAGTAGTTTTGATGGATTATTGAACATGAGCTGTGACGGGACCGGGTTGAATATTTAATCATATTTAATATGTCTGACAATACCGTAACTCTCACGTTATATGCTCCAATACAAACTACTCGGGACACCCACGGTATTCGTATCGTGTGAAACACTTAAACATTTGCTTGAAAATAAACTCCCAAAAAAAAAAAAAGCTGAAGAATGAATCAGTGCAATCAAAAAAAATGCTGTCCGATAATGGACCTCCTGCTTCCAGATGCTACGTTTTAAACAGTTAACCCGGGCCAACAAGTGCACCGCTTATCGCCCGCAGCGTCACATATGTGCTTTTCATTCCAATGTTTTATTATTCAAAGCTGTTAAGTTAACGTTATCTGCTCGCAATCTGGCAACAAAAAAAAATAAAAAATATATGTAGTTCAACTACCGGAACTACATGTGTGTCGTCATTACTAAATGCGGAAGCTATGAACATTGAAGGCAAGAAGCCTTTTCAGTAGTACAGTGTGTGAGAACAAAGAGCGTGTGAACTGTATACCGGTTAGACCGCCTGCTGCTGGTGACTTATAATGATAATTAATGAGTGCCTCTATGCTGTCATTGTGTGTGTGTTTTTTTTTTTTCTTCTTCTTCTTCTCTTCATCTACCAGTTGTTTAAACACTGTGTGTATCATTCTTCCAGGTGCTGACAGAGAGGAGTGTACATTAATACAAACATGTCCGAAGCGTGTCAGGACAGAAGGAGTCGCTGGCAGGAGATTCAGAAAGGCCTGCAGTTCATCCAGTAAGTGTCACGGCTGAGATGCTCGTGTGTGTGTGTGTGTGTGTGTGTGTGTGTGTGTGTGTGTGTGTGTGTGTGTGTGTGTGTGTGTGTGGACATATTGCACTGGATAACTAGATGAAGACTTTTTGTTATTTACCAGCGTGGGTTCCTCTCGAGACGGCCTGACGCAAGAATGATTTGTCAGTCAGCCCTTTGTTGTTCAGATCAGCTGGCCGTCAGCGAGGCGGCTGATTACTGTCTGACTCTACGTTTTGTTTTTTAACGTGGAATATTCCACTGATCTGAGCTCTGTGTTCATGCGTCTGGCAGACTGGCGTTGTGTCCACATATTGTTTGTTTTTTTGTTGTTGTTTTGAGCGATGCCAGTCAGCGCCGTGTTGCCTTTCATCTGATCTGACTTTCTGCCTTTCATTTTGTAAAACAAAAGTGATACTTAGGATGCTGCTCTGCCTGTCACTGCTGTACAGTCAACTTGAAACTTCAATGATGTCATGGTGTGTAAAGTTAGACTGATAAGGAAATGTAACGCCTGAGGATCTCCATTAAACCGAGTTCAGACAAGGAGAGGCGGCTTTGAGTGACAGCAGCCGAGCCAGAAACCAGTAAAACAAAGCGGCCTCGCGGCGGTTAGTGCTGAAGTTGCCACCATGACATTTAATGACGTAACCTTTTTGATTATTTTGTTGTTTTCCAGGGAAACAAATCCTCCGCCCATTTTCACAATGCAACACATGATTCATAGTCCAGACAGTAGCTTTACTTTGTGTATTATTTTACCTTTTTAACTAAATCATGACGATCCGCATTAATGTCTTTTCCCTGTTTTTTTTTTTTGTTTTTTTGTAAACGACAGCCTAATTTACCCAGTTCTTACAGTGTTTTGGTATAAGTGGACAAAGCAACAACATAAGTAACAGCTGTCATTCTTTTCAATGCAAACATTTTTTTTGTAATCATCTTTTATTTTGAGAATGAACGGTTGTTTAAGGAATGTTGCTTTTGCTGACTTTTAATGTCGGCACCTGCACACACACAGCAACCTGTCTGACCACACACACACACACACACACACACACACACACACACACACACACACACACACACACACACACACACACCTTTCTTGTCCTGATGTAGTTTAGATCTGATTTTTAATGACGATGCAGACTAGAATATTCTCTATCAATAAACTACTATAGATATTAAATTAACTTATTATTGTCAATTAATAGATACATTGAAAACTGAGCTTTTTCACTCTGTTTACTTTGATAGAAGAAGAAGATTAGTTAACGTTAGCTGCAGTCCTTCTGTACTGAAGGAGATTTATCGTGCTCTGAAAGCAAATGAGCTCTAATCCAAACTGTTCCTCTCATTCCAGTCTTTGTTCTGTTTGCTCTGTTTGCTCTGTTTGCTCTTTGTGACACTGTAAAGGTTTGTAACGTGAACTTTCTCTCGCTTTCAGGTCAACCCTTCCTTTTCCTGGAAGTCAAGATCAGTATGAGGTGAGCGATGGGATCCGCCCAGCGTCCGTCTTGCATTGACCTAAACTGATTTAACGGCCGCTGATGAGTCACGTTCTGTGTGTCTGAATGAACCAGCTGTGTTTGTTTAGCTCTGATTTGGTTCTCTTCCTTTTTCTGCAGGTGTTCATCAAGGACCTCGTGTGGAACCTTTTTGGAGAAGGAAACGACGTGTTTAAAGAAGGGGAATGGACCAAGTCCATCGAGATGTACACCGAGGCCTTGAGTATAGCGGAGTACGCCGACTCGGAAGACATCTGCGTTCCGACGAGTTTGCTGGAGAAGCTGTATGCAAACCGAGCTGCAGCCTACCTGAACATAGTTCCGGTAAGTAGGCGAACCGTCGCGCTCCCGGTCACTTCCCTCTCCCTTTTTTTTGTCTCTCCCAATCATTTTACACATGCAGTTCAATAGTGCAAATACAGTCCAAAATCTGATCAAATTGTCGTATTTGGGGTCCCGGGGTTCCCCCACAGCCCGAGTTGCTCCGATAGCGAAACATAAATCAGAAAATGTCAGAAGACGACAGCAAACAGGTTCTTAAATGTCACTGCAGCTCCAAAAGAAGAGCTCTGTTTTGTACCGTTTTTATCGCGCTCAGACTCTTAGAAGGCTCTGTGGTCCATGAAGCAATGTTCACCATGAAGTGGTTTTTGTTGGGACATGCACTCACCGTGTTCTTCGTATACACTGTGTACATATACATAGCGCTGCACTTCATCAACCTTCACTCTCTGAATCTGCTATCATGCCACACGTCACATAGTAAGCGTCTAAAAAGCTCACCTGTGATTGGATGCCTGCAGTGCTAATGCCTGTATATTTATGACTGTCATAGACAGAGGGTGTGACTGTCCTTAATACATCAACAATGAGCGCTAGAATCACATTACATCGTGTACCTAGAGCCGCAGACTGGAGTGTGTACACACTTTGAGTTCTACTTCATTTCAAGCTCTTAGCATCGCAACAAGAGAAAAGAGGAGGAGCTTCAAACCAGCATTACTTCAGAGTTTGCCAATTACTCTTAATGGGAAAAACCAGCAGGCTGTGAAGAGAAGTCAGAGAAGCACATGAAGCATATTTTTGCTGTTAAACTCCGGCTCCTCGCATTAAAACACGGAGCTCTTCCAGAATAACGGCGTCGGTGAGCCTGAGGACAACGCGGGTTTATGAGTTCATTAGACTAAATGGAGCTGACCTCCTTAGTGTTGTTCTTCTGGAACACGCTTTTACTGGTTTCCCTTTTGAATCCACTTTGCATACGTCGCAGGATGTAAAGGTTGACGTAACTTAGAAGCCTCGACTCGGGACGGCAACCGGGCCTCCGCTTTTGGTTGCCCGAAACCCGAAGAATCCGGTTGCCATTTCTAAATGTTATATTTTGAGTAATTAAGCTGCCGTGCAGTTCTGTCACTTTAACAATAAAAAGGTGACATAAAGGAATAAAAGCTGTGTGTATGAAGTAGCAGCAGTGCAGCACGTTTCAAACTTTTGGTTTCCTGGACCTTTTGTGCTGATCCCCACAGAATTTTAAGTGTTGTGAGTCCCTCAAGTGAACCCAGAATCAGCTTGTCCATCATCATCATCATCATCATCATCATCATCATCATCATCATCTCCCTTCAGAGATGAACTTCAATCGGTCTTGATTTTGCCGAGTCAGCTGAATCCCCTCCGACATGTAGACAAAGAGAGCGTCTGTTTGCTCTCCCAACCTGGCAACCCTTCCTGTCGATCCTTTTTTTCATCGAGACAGAACCGGTGATATCTGACACCCTGTTCAGATATCGCCCGCGTGTCATGTTAAAGTTCTGTCACAGCATACCCTGAAGTTCTAACTAGGTCTTAAGAATATAAACGTGCAACACACCAGCTACATATTTCACATATAGCACCGGTTGAGGAACTCAAGATCCACTTTAGAAAAACGTCCGTTTGGGGAAACGCCGATGCTTTCAGAGGAACATCGGGGTCATTCTGCATTAAATCTCGTTCCACGGCAGGAAAAACCACTCAGCCGTCTCCAGGGAAACCACACCCGACACGTGAAGTCCATTCCTGAACAAACAGCGGCTACACAATGGTTAAGTACAGCTGTTCTGACTGTGGGACATGTCCTCTCTCTCTCTCTCTCTCTGTGTCTCTCTGTCTCTCAGGGACTGTACGACCAGGCGCTAGAAGACTGTGAAAAGGCTCTCCATCTGAATGAGGGGAACTACAAAGCGCTGTACAGGAAAGCAAAGTCCCTGAAGGAGATGGGGAGACATCAAGAGGCCTACGAGGCCGTCGCCAAATGCTCTCTAGCAGTGCCTCAGGTGAGGTGCAACACCTGCGCTATGTTGACTTATCCAAATGTGCAGCAGATCCACTCGCTTTCTTTTTTTCCCCCCTCTCTGCAAATGGGACACAAACGAAAATAAATAAGCACATTTGAAGCTCCGTCCAGGCTGCCTGCAGGAACAGCACACAGGTGGTTCCTGGTGGTTCTGTTAGCGCGCTAGCTTTAGCTTGAATTAAGACATTTCAGGTAACGCTGATTGCGTCCGGCTTCGGTTTAATTAGCAGGAACATTTACTTTAAGAGACTGGATCAGTCTTGATGCAAAACTACATATGTGCAAATCCCTGCAGATGAGGAACTAAACCCTTTCCATGCGGCACGTCAGAGGATATTTGGTTAAAGAAAATGACAGTTGTGGCAGTGATTGCTGTGAGTGTGTTTTGAATAAACAAAGTGCATTTGCATTGTCTCCCCAGGATACTAGTGTCACAGACCTGACTCAGGACCTCGCCAAAATTTTGGGATTGAAAATCCGTAAAGCTTATGTAAGGAGTAAGGTATGTGTGTCTCTGAACCGATCTCTGTTGATCTCAAACCAACGAGACGCTTAAGGCTCGTATAGTGGAAAACACGGAGTGAGTCGGGAGTCCCACCGTTTTCCTTTTTTTCTACACGTTGATGTCATAGATGTGAATCTGACTCCTGAATCTCCGGTTTTTTTTTTAACAGCCCGCCTTGAATGTGTTGCGAGCGTCAAGTTATCAAGATGCATCGTGTGAGAAGGTACGCAACTCAACCATCTCAAAACACATCTGCTCACTCTGCCTAGAAACACGGTGTTCAAGGATTCTCTTCTGTTTTTTTCCTCTTCAGTTTTCCCATGGCTCGTCTTCAGTTGAAGATATAGAAATTGGTACGTATTGCATCAAAGCTTTGATTTGTTAATTAAACGGAGAAAGGACTAAAGTCCCCCCCCCCCCTCCCTGTTTTCCCCCTGATGTGTCTAGAAGTGCCTCGGCTGACCCAGGAAAGCAGTGTTTCGGCTCCGGCTCCGATCCAAGCCCCGGTGGCGGTGCTGCCGTCTCTAAATGAAGCAATAGCGGATGAACTTCCTCCCAGCAACAACAACAACATCATGTCATCCGTCGCCCCGTCCGAGCCGCCGGGCTTCGAGTCCGTGTCCCTGCCCGTGTCCTCGTCCCCGTCGGTCCCTCTACCCGTGTCCTCGTTCGTCAACGGGTGCAGAACCAGTAAGCCTTGCACGATGCTCGAAACCAGTCAAGATTTCGACGCGGACATCATCGGGGACGACCTCGACGATCTCCTGGACCAAGCCGGCCCCGAATCAGCCATGGTCAGTGAGCGGACGGGACCGCAACGCGCCGGCGGGACGACGTCTGAGCACGAGTGTGACTTTCTTTCTTTGTTCCCCCCCGTCTCCTCTCCTTCAGGTTATTCCCACAATGAAGGGGCCTCTTCCTCTGCCAACCAGTATTGCCTCGGGCAGCTCCATGTCCAGTCCATTCCTGATGCCGTCGCACATCAACCCGTTCCTCCACAGCAGCGCCCAGCAGTGCACCGTCACCCTGCCCCCGCTCTACCACAAGTCGGGCTCGAGCACCTATTTTGGCATGGACACTTTTGATGCCCTCCCCCCACCCCTGGACTCCCTGGATAGTCTCAACATTACCGACTATAAAACAGGTATGCTGCTTTGTCACCCGCTCTTATCAATATGTGCAAATATCAGCTGCAAAATACGTGACCTGCTTCTTCAATTTCTGTTCCTCCCGTCTGTGAACCCTTTTCAGATTATGCTCAGAATCCATTCATTCCACAGGTAATGTTCTTTAACTCTCGCTCATTGTCAGTCCAGGCGTGGTTACAGGCTTGCATTGGGTCTCATTTCACTTTTTTCTTCTTTCTTTTTTTTTGAGCAGCTGAACAATAATGAAAGCCCGATGGGGATGGCTGTAGGAATGCCTGAAGTGAAGGGTCTGCCTGCTGCTGTGGATTTAGCAAAGAACCCGTTAGCTGATACTCATGAATTCAAACAGGCGTGTTCAAGCTGCTACGTCAAAACTGGTGAGGGGTAGTTTTTTTTAAACGGTCCTGTTGGGTGTGCTTGTCTTTTAAGGAAAGGGAAGTAGCGTTTGGTGTAATGTGTTTCTTTTGGGATCCACAGGGCCCGGAGTGTTGGATTACACGCTTCATACAGAAGAGCACAAATGCAAAAAGGACGCTTTACTCGGCAGACTCAAACACTCGCCAGACAAAACGTGGAAGCTCATTCGGCCGAGACCAACAAAAACCCAATATGTCGGACCTTATTACATTTGTAAAGGTAACGCTTATTAACCTGTACAGTTCTGCAAAGTGGATCCACTTGCTTCATTAAACCATTTAAAACCATTTTTCTGACTCCAATTGGTTCTTTTCCCCAAGAGAGAAATATGATCATAAATGTATTATTTTGCAATACAGATTGGTAATGAAAGCATGTCAGTTCCCTCGGCATGGTAACGTGTCACCATTACTTGGGCATGTATGTCTCTTCCTACTCCGTATTTATTAGAAATAGATATTCAATGAGCTTTTGTAGCAGCTGCTGTCACTTTGTACACGTCGTCGTCGTCGTCGCCGTCGTCGTTGTTGTTGTTGCTCCTCACTCGAGTCATGTGTCATGCGTCGACAGCAGCCAGCACTAACATGTCAGCTGTGTTGTTTCAGAGGTGGCTGTTGGAAAAGAGTGCCTGTACCCGGGCCACTGCACATTTGCATACTGCCAGGAAGAGATCGATGTTTGGACTCTGGAGCGGAAGGGCTTCATCTCCAGAGAGCTGCTCTTCGATCCCTACGGGCCCAACTCCAACATCCGGTTGACGGTCCCCAAGATCTTACAGGAGCATCATGGGATATTCATGTTTCTCTGTGGAGTGAGTGTTTCGTTTCGTGTTTGAAGCCTAGTGTGACCTCAGGGTGTTGTATACGGATGTTTCTTACAATTTACACGCTCTGATTTAGCTTTTCCGTTAAACGTAAAAATGTTACGGTGATAACTGTGATGCTGTGCTTCCCATTGGAGGAGACCATTGAAGACTCCAGGCGATCCATCCAGAGAGACGTCAGCGATGGAGCCCGTTTCTGTCATCGCTGTCGGAAAACTGACACAGATTATTGTCATTTTTCCAAATGCATGTTGTTGTATTTTTATTGCAGGTGTGCTTTGACCACAAACCCCGAATAATCAGCAAAACCAACAAAGACGACCTCTCGCTCTGCTCTCATCCGGTGACGAAGCACGACTTCGAGGATCACAAGTATGTCGGCTCGCATATTGCAGCTCTGGCGCTCGCGGTTATCTGTAAACACGCGAGGGATCGAGAGCGGCGCTATAACGTTGTCCGTCTCGTAGGTGCCTGGTCCACATTTTGAAGGAGAACACGGTTCGTTATTCCAAAGTCCGGCCCCTGAGTCCTCACTGCCAGCTGGATCTTTGTCGGCATGAAGTGCGCTACGGCTGCGTGAGAGAGGACGACTGCTTCTACGCCCACAGCCTCATCGAGCTGAAGGTCTGGATGATGCAGCACGAGCTCGGTGAGGCTTTCGGAGACACTCGAACGAGGGCCGCACCTGGAACAACGCTTCCTTTATTAATGTCACTAAATGATTTCACTTGTGCATCATATAGGTATCACTCATGAAAGCATTGTCCAGGAGGCAAAGAAGTTTTGGAATTCGACAGCGTCGTTGCAGGGAGCCCAGGTAAGCCCAACGTCTGTTTTGTGTTTTTCTCTTGTGATTGTAGAGACGTAACCATTTATCTTGTCATTTCCTTGGACTTGATTGGTGTGTGTGTGTGTGTGTGTGTGTGTGTGTGTGTGTGTGTGTGTGTGTGTGTGTGTGTGTGTGTGTGTGTGTGTGTGTGTGTGTGTGTGTGTGTGTGTGTGTGTGTGTGTGTGTGTGTGTGTGTGTGTGTGTGTGTGTGTGTTTTTGGCTCAACATTGTCGGTGTATCGTTGTTGCTTTGTGTCAATCTGAGCCATTTTAACCAGTCCTTCTGAATTCCATCGGCAGCTGTCCAACGCACAGAGGAGGTTTGGGCCTCCCAATCTGAAGATGATGTTTGTTTGTGGCCAGTGCTGGAGAAACGGCCAACTCAGCGAAGCTGACAAAAACAAGAAGTATTGCTCTGCCAAGGCGAGACACACGTGAGTACAGCGAAGTCTCGAACGCACATGAACTGAGGGATCATCCGGAGGTGACTCGACGAGCGACTCGGTTCTGTCTCTCTGTCCTCAGGTGGGCTAAAGACCGGCGGGTGGTGCTCGTAAATTCCCATGAAAGGAAAAAGTGGACGACGGTCAGACCGCTTCCTACCAAAAAACCCATCCCGGCTCAATTCGAGGTACGCGCCGAACATTCTCCTGCTCTACGGTCCTTCTTTGAGCTTAAAACAAATCTTCTGCAGGGGTCACCAAATGTCATTTTCTCCCCCCGTTCTTTAGATTTGCATGCATGTGACGGCTGGCAAGAAGTGTCAGTACATTGGGAATTGCACGTTTGCTCACAGTCAAGAAGAAAGAGACCTGTGGACCTACATGAAGGAGAACAACAGTGAGTTCTGTTCGGAGGCGGGCTTTAATGGAACTGAATTAGCATGTGATGCACCAAGCGTAATCGTTTCCTTCGCCCTCCTTTAGTTCCGGACATGGATCAGCTGTATGAGCAGTGGCTCCAGTTTCAGAATCAGAAGCCCAGCTGGGGGGACGAGACCTCCAATAACTCTGTGAGGGAGAACGGCAAACAGATCCGCATGCCGACAGACTACGCTGAGGAAGTGAGTTCAAAACACGCTCGGCGGCATTTAGATTATTATAGGTTTGTCCGTTTAACACTCGTACTATTGTCAACTAACCGGTTAGTTCACTTAATCCACAGATCTGCGAAACAGAAGTCAGAGCGTCTTTAGCTTCGGTACAGGGATCGTGTTCCTCACTGAAACAAATTCTTCACATTTTTATTGGACCGCTAAAAGTGGGTGGGCTTAGAATGTAGCTTCTGGGGCCTGTGACAACACACACAAACACACACACACACACACACACACACACACACACACACACACACACACACACACACACACACACACACACACACACACACACACACAGTATCCATAAAGGTTGTAGATTGATTGATGGATGTCATATTATTGGTCAGTATCAAACGTAAGCAAACGTCATATTTAGTTTTTTAATAAGAAACGATTTTGATATGAAACACAAAGAAATGGGGGTTTTTTTCTGCAATTTTTGGGATGTATTATTAGATCGGTGCACAATATAACCGGGTTTGTGATCTAAATGGGCTAAAAGGACATTTCATCTTGACCTCACATCATAGATGTGTTCATACATTTCTCGGGAATAAGTCATTCAGCAAAAAAACCCCACAAAGAATGGACAAGTTTAGGATCTTTAACGGTTACACCCTCAGTAGCTGCCATGTTGTATCGCTGTCTTTCGGTAAACAATCATTTAGTCTGAATATTTGATAGAATATCGTTTCAATGTAGTTGTGTATCAAGTGATGAACTTTAAATGATCAGACGGATGGTGATCAGTCATTCGTGTACATTAAACCGCTCCATGTGTGTCTTCACAGGCCGGCAATCACTGTTGGCTGTGTGGTAAAAACTGCAACAGTGAGAAGCAGTGGCAGCAGCACATCACGTCAGAGAAACACAAAGACAGAGTCTTCAACTCTGAGGACGATCAGAACTGCTGGCAGTATCGGTTTCCCACGGGCACTTTCAAAGTTTGCGAGAGGTAAGACGACCGGCGACCGTACGTCTCCGCTCACCCGTCTGACTCCGGCGGCTTTGTGATGGTTGATCTTTTTTTTTCTTTTCGGTTCTCGCAGGTTCCTCAAAAGCACGTGCACAGAGGACGAGTCTTGTAAGCTGGCTCACGGGGAGCAGGAACTGAAAGAGTGGATGGAGCGCCGGGAGTTCCTTTTGATGAAACTTGCCAAAGCCAGAAAAGACCATCTTATAGCACCGAATGACAATGACTTTGGGAAATACAGTTTTCTGCTTAAAGACATTATTTAATGGCGCCATGACGATATTCACGCTACACTTGCAGCTAATGCAGTATTCAAACAGTGGAGGCGGGTCGATCCCCCGAGGGCCTCGAGGAAACAGCCTGATCGCAGCATGATTTTAAAAAGAGGGCGCTCAGGACCGGCGCTCTCGATTGGTGGCTGGTTTACTCTGATCTGGACTACAGTAGTGTTATCGTTAACAGCAAATACTGAGCGGACGACACGCGGAGCTTTGCTGCGTGCCGCTCAGCAGAGCGTCCGCTAGACGGGCTGAGAGCGGCATGTGTGTGTAACCCCATCAGAGGTTCAGATAAACGCTGACCTTAAAAGTAATTTCTTTTCCCAAAACCGTTTCTATGTGTTAATGACCTTTACAGTTCCATGTGTTAAGTATGGGATACTTAAATTGAGAGTTCAGTTGACATTCTCTTATTTTAATCCTTCATAGGTCATTTATCTATTAATATACCAGTGTAATGGACACCACTCCAAATAAAGCTTCTTTTTATAAACTGTTTTAACTGCTGTGTGTGTTATTCATCGTGTGTGTGTTATTCATCGTGTGTGTGTGTGTGTGTGTGTGTGTGTGTGTGTGTGTGTGTGTGTGTGTGTGTGTGTGTGTGTGTGTGTGTGTGTGTGTGTGTGTGTGTGTGTGTGTGTGTGTGTGTGTGTGTGTGTGTGTGTGTGTGTGTGTGTGTGTGTGTGTGTGTATATAATCTACGTAATACCACTCAGCAGACATATTCCATTTAAAGTAAGAGTCGGGTATTGAAAACCTTAAAAGATGCCAAATTTAGAAATTCAGAGCGTAATGTATGATTGAGGGGATTGCCTCCACGTGGCTCTCAACATGGCGGCCTCTGAAAATACTCCAGTAGAGTACAAGTACCTCAAAATTGTACATTCCATCATTGTCTGTCATGGATTATAAATAGATAATACTTTTGCATTTTTAATTTTTTTTTTAATTTATCTGTGACAAACGTTAAACAATCTTAATCTTTGTGATTCCTGGTTCAGAATGTATAAAACCTCTAAACTCAGTTTGTAGTAGAGAAAAGTAGGAATCATCTTTAGTTCATATTTGTACAAACATCTTACAGTGACGTCCCTGGAGGAGGAGCCAAGTGGGAAATACAGAACGCACAAATACAAGAGTCTTGTTTTCTCACATCAGAGTCTTTGTCACTGTTGCGTCACCTGATGTCACCCTGACATCAAGTAGAGCCCAGCAGGCCTCGTATCGAGCATCACTTCCGTGCTGCGCGAGAGGAGCAGCTCGCTCTGCCTTCAGGCCAGCACCTGCTGCAGCTCCTCCACCTCCAGCTTCCACATCCTTCTGTGCAGCCCGGCGAGCTCGGAGAGGTCGGCCATCTTCACGGCACGGATCACCGGCTCCGGGGAGGCGGCCACGATGACGCCCATCACCATGACGTATTTGCCTGCAAAAAAACAGAAACAGAAAAATAAACTACTTTTATAACAGTTTAAGTTATTATGAAAAAAAAGTTAAATATTCTCATGTTCTATATTCTTATTTATGAGGATTTGCTGTCAGTCAGACAAAACATGTGTCACTATTTTCTGACACTGTATAGATGATTAATCAATAATTAATAATATATTATACTATTCTAATTACCAGAACACAGATTCTGACATACAGTGGTCTGGGCCCCTGTAGCTGTTTAAATATATTATTTATGTATAAAAGTGTTTTTTTGTAAACAAGTGAAATAAATATATATACCACCTTAAAAACACTAAATGTAAAACAGTCTTCATTTGTCTTCATTTGTCTTCACCTTGGGACAAACACGGCTTCCCTCTCGGGACGTTGTTGACCCCTTGCACAGCGAAGGTCCCCGTCTCGTCCATCAGCATCGCGGTGTTCCTCTCCGGCTGGACCTCCAGCACGGTCCCCTGCATCCACACCAGTGACACCGGCAGAGAGCGACCCCCGCCCGGCCTGATGACCCAGCCGTCCACGCCGTCCGCGGTCCCCCGGCTCTCCGCCGTCCTCAGCTGTCCGGACAACACTTTCACCGGCGGTGGGCGTTTCCTCTCCGCGGCTGTTTCCGCCGGTTTGTACATCACTCACCGCTGCGGTCGTTTCGACGGTGGCTTGAAAACGTTTGCATTAACCCGCCGGTCCCGCCACTGAGCGTTGTACCGGAAGTTGTGAGCATGTTTTCCGGAAGCAACAACTTGGATTTCCGGTCTGGAAACCTTCAGAGTAAAGGCGTCTTATGGCAACACCTGAGATTCCCTTTTTGAGAATAATATTACAGAAGTATTTTGTCTTTTGTTTTGTGTTTTTAATTATTATTTAACGTTTTTACTGTCGGAAAGTCAGGCTTATAAATACTAGAACCTCAAACAGTTCTGACCTTTCTGGTCATTTTTAAACTTTATATGAAATGCAAGTTGCTACACATGGCTTTGCATTTTGACTTCTTATTATATTTTGACTTTAATGCATTCATTTCTATTAGAATGGGTACGAGCTCAAAAGGTTTGTGGTCTAACTCCATGTGTTTAGAGAAATAGGAACACTGTTGTTATTCACCATCGGTCTCAGCAAACTCAGCCTCAATAGTGCTGTGACCCGCAAATTATGACTTTGACTAATGTTGAAGTATTGGTAGGAAACGTAAACATTATTTCACTTTGATGAATACTGCTGTAAACAGTGCTTTACAAAGAAAGCACAACGATGCTTTAATTGTTTAAAATACACGGCTGTTTATTGATTTCATTCCATCTTATAATAAATCCTGCAAGTTGTGAAAATAACTGATCCGTGAATTTGTCACATTAATTTTACTCGCCCCCGGTAAAGACCGGGGAATAAATAATTTAATAAAGCCTTTCTACTTCCCTCAGTTCAGAGGGGTTCTGCTGAGTAAAACCCTTCATGTGGGGACATGGAAACACAGTTTCATGGTCTGAGACCAAGCGTTTGGGTCATCGTACTACAAGCTGCGTTTGATATTTAACCCAAACACCAGGAATCACACAGCAGAACTGGAAACACAGAGAAACTCGACAGGAAGATATGCTGCAGTCTGCAAAGGAACTGGAGATAAACTATTCAGAAAGACAACAACCTTTTTAAAGCCAATGTTAAGGTGCTCGGGGGGGGGGGGGGGCAGATCCAGACCTAAATCTGATCCACATGTAGCGTCAAGACCTGTTGCTGTTCACTCGTAGACCTTCGTCAAACTAGACGCGTGGTTCCTAACAAAGTGAATAAAACACAAATGTATTTCATTAAATAAGTTTTATTTCTTTAAGAATAACTGAAGAAAAGTGTTAGCAATTTCTGTACAATTGTTTCATCATTTTCCCTTGGATTTGCTGAAAACCTTGAATGATCATCAGGGCTGAGAGTTGTTACGCTGCCACATAGTGCACTTTTAACCTAAAAACAATATGATTAGTCCACAGGCATCCGTCCGGTTCCTTTGAATGTATTCCAAGAAGTTCCTCAAGCCGTTCCGTTGACTCCAGTTTCCGTGTTTCATTGGCTTCCTCCTCTCAAGCCCAGTTCACAAAAAGAGGCACATTAGAAATACTGCCATTTTCCAAGGACTGTGTCTTTGATTGCATCAACAAACTGCGTGGGCACCCAGTAGACCCAATATTGAGACGCTTCTGTTGGACCCAACTGAAAAGCCTACAGAGAGGGGGAGAAGAAAAAAAAATGATAAGCACGTTAAAATATTTTTACAAATATCACATATTCTACTAAATAAACTGTTTTAGATGCAAATCAAAACCACATCCGGACACATTAAATAAGATTTAAATATCTAAATAATATAACTGAAGCATAATGCTTTTAAATAAATCAACATCCAAAGACCTGATAGCTGTTTAATATACTGCCTCCCAGTACATTACAGCCCACTTAATCACTCCAAAATAAAACAATAATACATTAATGTATTACTGCATACCTGCTCCCTTTTAACCTCAGGAGGTAAAGTAAACCGGGAGGATCACTCATTTAAAAGCCCTCGTCTCCTCCTCTCTCGTCTCCTCCTCCTCCTCATACATCATCAACTCCTCAGTGATGCAGCAGCGAGCAGCTGGAGTCAAATTTCATTCTTGTGCCAAAACACTGCGCTCTGAAGATGAATCCAGTGTTCATCCCGTGATCCACATCGTGGAAGACAGCTCAAGTGTACGGGGGATGAACTCCCACGCGTTGCATTGGCTACACACAGTAAACCTCGACACACAGTAAACCTCGACTAAACAGTAAACCTCGACTAAACAGTAAACCTCGACACACAGTAAACCTCGACTAAACAGTAAACCTCGAAACACAGTAAGCCTCGACGAAACAGGAAGCGAGGAAATGACCTCAGAACTTCCCTCATGCAGCGGTTTAGACGTTCATAGTCAGCGTTATTGCTTAGATCCACTTGTGGCCGACTGCCACGACATTCACTGCATTCTGCTGTCGGTTCCTTCTGCCTTTTAAATGTATCACCGCTTTTCTTGTTTACTTCCCATTAATCAAAACATCCAAGGTCTAAAGCGCATCAGCTGTTCAAGCCGTCAGAACCGTCCACCGGGCTTCACCGCCTTCTCCTAAAATGCAGATATCCTCTGCATCAGCACCGCTGTGACGCTCTGTTTGTCGACATCTTGATCTCCGATTCAATTAAGTCACTTGTTCTGGGATTTCTACTTTCTGACAAAGAAGGAACACAAGTGCCTTCAGACAGAAAAGGTTAATCTAGAGAAAGCGCTGACATTTCCCGCTCCGCTGCAGAGCCCCGAACAGCAACCGGTGACCTCCATCGCTCCGACGCTCCGACGCTCACACACCAGTGACTCCACGCTCGCGTCCGCCTCGGAGCATTTGGCATCAACAGCTTCATGTAAAAACAGACCTCCGGTGAGCCGACACGGAGCCAGGGTTTACATGTTGGATAGTTAAAACTCTCCGCCTTCATTTGACGGTTTCAAGCTTGAAATGTGTCTAAAGACAGGAACGAGTGATATCGCGCTGACGGCTGACTGAAGCGTCTGGTTGATTTTGACACTTTTTAGATCTTTTTTCTTCAATCATTTACCCACGACGGGTTGTATTTCTTACAAGCGGCACACATGGGTACCTCGCTCAAATCACGCGAAAATTCAATATGGTATCTATCAGGTTTAGTCCTTGCTGTGCATTGTGTAGAACAACACATCCGCTCCTTTAAAACACTGACATCTGTAGGGCCTGGGTCCATATAGCGTCTATTAGAGAGAGTAGCCTGGGGAAACAGCGTCTCTTCTCTGAGCACTCTGCCTTTTCTTTGAGAAGTTGAAAATCTCTGAACTTTTCAGAAAAGCGTCATTTTTAGAAAAATGGGAGGAGACGCTTGTTGTCTATCCTGAGCTTTAAATGTCAGACCAACACTTGTGTAACAAAGAAGAAAAAAAGACCATTTTGCGGGAGCAGACGGGCCGGGGCGGACGCTGAGCTTTTACGGCCGTTAAGCCTCCGACAGATGGTCCTCCTTGCTCTAACGCTACGGCTGTCAGACCGAGTCTATCGTACGGCGGTGGGTAGAGCGACGATATGATGTCGAGATACTGTTGTCGTAGAAACAAAACAGGATGGAGCACTGCTCGGCCACCACAGCGCCGCCGCTAAGTGTGCCGCGTCGGCCCTCTCACCATCATGTTGTAGTCCTCGTGGCCTTCGATGGGTTCAGTCACTACGTTTTTAATGGAGCCCATCGGGACTTTCTCCGTTCTCTCTGCAGAGAGGAACACACACACACACACACACACACACACACACACACACACACACACACACACACACAAATGAAGGAGTTACAGTCGTTAGTATCTCTGTGTTCAAAGTGAATTCTGCAGGAATGAGGCCAGCTGTGATCTCACCCTTTGTTCCGATCCACAGCTGATCCTGCTCCAGTTTGAATGTGAGTCGAACTTTTCCTCCGGACTTGTTGAACATTCCAGATAAAGGCACCGTTGGTAATCGCTCCTGTCAGCAAGAGGAACGGCGGTTAGCCTATGTTGTCCGGCAGTGACATCATAGAATACAAACACAAGCAGGGAGCACCCCTCCCTTCGTCTCCTCTCACCTTTGTTCCTTTAACAGATGCCATGATGTCATCAGGTTTACCTTTGTCCAAAACCTTCCTGTGTTGCTGGAATAACAGTGCCGGATTAATAACGCAGAACTCCACAAATATCGGACTCGGTTCTGCAGAGCGGCCGTTGCTCTTACCTTTTGCCTGCATAAAGGCTCCTTCTTGTTTTCCTCAGCTTTCACTTCCTGCTGGACGACCTCTTTGGGCGTATTCACAGCTAATACATCATTTATTGTAGATCCTACCACCATGATTTTCGCACCGTTCGTGATCTTTATTTCACGTAGCGTTTTGTCCTCTGGAAGCAGTCCTTTGTACATCACTTTCTGCATTGCAGGTGGAAGACCTGGGAAAGACACAAGAGAGAGCCTTAGAATCACTGTGAACAGCCAGCACGACGTCTACCTGAAGGCGCGCTCCTACCGGTGAGTGAGTGGATCCTCTCTTTGAGTTGGGCTCCGGTGTTATCGACAGGAATCTTCAGATCGTATTTGTTCTTGTTCCAGATGATCTTCAGGTCCACCTTCTCCTGCTCGTCGTCCGCGTCGTCCCCGTTGCTAATACTAGAGTCCTGAGTTGTGGCGTCTCCTGCGTCCGTGTGAGTTTCCGTGTCACCTTTTTCAGCTTCCTCGCCTGGTTGTTCGGCTTCTTCTGGCTTCGCCTCGGTTTCCATTATGACTTCTTCACTTCCTGGAAGAGCAGGAACACAATTGATTTGGGATCTAGGGACACACATCTGGAAGGTCCTACTTGTGGACATGCAGTCTACAAAACACTGGCTCCTAGCGGCTCTTTTTGTTTTTAGTTACAAGGAAATACGGACAAATGAAGCCAAGTTTCACTTTAGTTTTTGAGACTGAAGTGAAATAAAAAATAAA
The DNA here is from genome assembly GCF_023349555.1 of Cebidichthys violaceus. Lineage (NCBI taxonomy): Eukaryota > Metazoa > Chordata > Actinopteri > Perciformes > Stichaeidae > Cebidichthys > Cebidichthys violaceus. Next base: position 2,429,021 of record NW_027176595.1, on the reverse strand, counting down.
TAATGAAATGAATGTCTGAACCTGGATGGCTCACCAGAAATAAAATAAAATAATCTTGGTGGAAACCCAGCTCTCCTATTGTTTACAATCACATTCCACAGTAGGTCTATCATTTTAAAATCTACCAAGTCTCTTAACTTTAGATCCTTTAATTTAATAAACTGTGAGTTATTAATAAGTAGTTTATTTACAGTTATCGTGGTTCTCTTTCGAAGAAAAACATCCATATAATTGTTTCATAACCATGTCCCAATTCTTCCCCAGAATAAGGAGCTATAGTGTGTAAATGGAACTGAAAGTAAACTGTTACATACTGAAGTCTAGTTTCGCTTTTTCTTTCTCTCTCTCTCTCTCTCTCTCTCTCTCTCGTAGTTTTTCTAGCTCTTTCCATCGCTGTGTTTTTCTTCCCAGCGATTCTAACGTGCGTCTTACGTGACAGGACAAAATAAAACCTCCACAGACGCGGTTCGTGCCCTAAAAACCACGTAACGTTAACGGTTATTAACGGAAACCCAGCTCTCGTAACACGGCTGGCCTTACTGGTCACTACACCGGTGACGTTAACGTAACAAACTGTTTGTTGCTACTTCGTCGTTACCATTCCTAACCCCTAACCATGTTTAGTTAGCTTCTTCAAAAGCAAAAGTTAAGCCAACCTAACACAGGTTAAATCTTCTGATATTAACTTTAGTCCTCCACAAATCTAGCTACATCTGACTGCTGCTAGCAATCGTTAACGTTAGCTAGCTACAGCACTGGAGAACATTTAAAGAATAACGTTATAGAGAGACATACATTTACACTACACCGCATTAACAGCGACGTGTATTAACGTGCCAATTACTAACATATGTTATTCCATAAACAATGTTGAGACTCAATGTAAAGATATGAAGGAAATACTGCTGTATGTTCTCAATACCCACCAGCCTGGGTCGCCATGATGATTGTGTACAATCTGTTGTACGTTGAGCCAAAGAGAGCACAGAGAGCAGGAGGATGTGTGATATTCAGAGAGTAGACATCGACGACAACTAAAGTTGCGTTAAAGCGAACATTTACGTGTGACAGCTTATCAAATCGAAGAAGGAGCAATACATTTTTAAAATGCCATAACAAGCATAGCTATGGCAACGGTTGCAACGTTTAAACGTGTTGTAGTTTGAGTTAGCCGGTGGACAGGAATGTATAATGAAAATGCGCATGCGCCTTCGAAAATAACTACAAATAAAGTTGTATTTAGACAAAAGCGGTTCTATGTCAAATAATGTATAGAGCAAAAGTTGTTTAATCAATTAAGCTTGTTGTAAAACGAAGAATGTCGCTGCGTAACGTAGCCACAAAGGCCTACGGGATTTTTGTTTACCAACACGGAAGTGGCAGAGAGTGAAACCTCTCGCTTTGCTAAACGTCTTTGTTTTCGTGGCAGCAAACGCAGACAACGAGAGGTGGCACTCCACTCAATGGCTATTGGATCCTGTTTTTCTTCTTCCTTTATATTGTACGACGTTTGAGATTTCAAATTATGCATTATCGCCAACTATTGGAATCTATGAAACATCTCCAACTATGAGAAAATACATTCGAACCCCCGTTCCCCTTCCCAAGCCTTGACACAACAACCTGTTTGTGGGAGAAATAGACCAAAAATAAGGATCCATTACGCAGGTTGAACTAATTCAGGTGCACGTGGGAAATGCAGGCATGTGATTAATTCGTTTTTGAATGAGTTCTATGAGCTTGGTCTGAGACTGAAATTGATATAATAAAAACACACTGAAATTTACATGATTGACTTTGGTTTTAATAATTGTGAATCATTTAGTGTAAGAGTGCCTTAGAAATATAACGTCTCTTAACATTACACACTGTGCAATGGAGACAGTAACCAGTGGTGGAAGAAGTAGTCAGATCTTCTGGCAGTACCACTGTGTAGAAATACTTAAAAAGAGTGACAATGCATCAAATACATTTAAAGTACCAAAAGTAAAAGTCCTCCTTAAACTGAATGATCCATTTCAAAATAATGTATATTTTATAAGCCCATTGCAAAGCGGTAATTATAATATATATTGTTCGGGGGACAGAATCACTGACTTCTTTAATATTTACATTACTTATAGCTGATAAAGGTGGGGCTTTTATTTGACTATATTTACTCTAGACATCAGTATGAAGAAGGGAGGCTTCGTTTTCTATGTTCATGAGGTGAGGCAATTCATTTTTAGAAGATTTCAATAGCAGGACAGCCATTTCTCATGATTATTTAATAAAAAATGCATCAGGTTCCCTCGAGAACCCATTTGGATGATTTTGTAAACAAGCATGGGGACTCGGGGATTGAATTTGTAAGATAATTGAAGTCATGTATGGAAGGATATGCCCCCTGAATGATAATTATACCAATATCTGTGAGTTGTAAAGCTGTGGTTGACTATTGAGTGCCGTCAGACCTGTGACTTCTTTTGAAGTATTAAATGTCTTAGTTATTGGCGACGGCTGCAATCTAAGGGCACCAGAATTAGGGACAGAAAGCCAGAACATTCCACCGACTTTCGACATGAACTTCCCCTTAAACTTTGTCAAGTGGTGGATTTAACAAGCGTAAAGGAGCACAGGTCTGCTTGGTGGCGGCGCAAACAGAGCACTGGTTTCTCCTCCTTGTTATTGCTGCACTGATTCAGTAACAGATTGAGTTCACCTGTGTCTCGTTGACTCCAAACAGCACAGGTGAGCCCGTGGCTCGTCCCAGAGCTCATCAGGGTTGTCGCAGACATGGGGTCCATCCCAAGTCTCTTAATTGCATCCCCGTTTCGCTCACTTGGGTCCTTTCCTTGCGTGTTAGTCCCTCCCACCAGGGATGCATGGAGAGATGCAAGGAAACCATGCGAGGAGAGAGGAAATGACAATTAAGAGACTTGGGATGTACCCATGGAAGACTTTCAGCAATTAGCTCCAAATCAAGTCATTACGTTTGCAAACTGAATGGATCTAATTTGAGTAAGATGCAGAGTTCCAGATCCCTCGTAAAATGTCTAATAAAAAAAAGAAACTAAACCTAAAAAAACAAATAAAAGGGTGATTATGTTGTAGCCCCTCAGTACAATAACTGAATTACTTTAGCAAAAGAGAAAGTCAGCAGGACTTCTAGGTTATATAGTACTGTAGTTGTTTGATTAAAGTCAACCGTTATTCAAAAAGGACGTTTTATTTTTTAACAAACAAACTATATTGGAATGGGGATTTGAAATAATGGTTACAGTAAAGATGAAAATGTGTTCGTGAATCGTTCAATCGTGTAGAAAAGAAGACATTCGTAGAGGTTTTCAGCCAGCATGTGTTTGACAGAAGATACAGATTCTATGAAAGGTGTTTTCAAAGAGGTCAGGTGCAAACTTGAAGACAATTCAAACATCAAATCCCTGGAGATTTTGCCCCCCCCCCAAAAAATAAATTGGTTCCGAGGCAACTTTTGAAAATACCAATTGAGGTGCTGGGGCTCTCGATGGTAATCCTGTGTTTGGGTTTTCTGAGGTAATTTATAGACGGGAGAGACACTTTAAAGGTCTTCTTTTTTTCCTGAACAGTGATACTTCAGATTTTGATAAAAAGGTATCATAAAGAAGAATGTAAAACAAAAAATGTAATAGAGAGCCAAATCCTAAAGGGGGATATTGTGTAATTGGGCCCGTTAATAAGGATCTGGCTAATTAGTTCAAATAGCTAGAGCAAAACTGACAAAACCAATACTGAAAATCACCCATTATTTTGTATTTTGTGTGAATAATACAATGTTTTGAATCTGGTAGAATGCCAACTATGTGGTCTAATTATCTCAATACCAAAACCCACGGTGTGGACACAAGGATGCCATTAGATGCAGAGGGATCAGCCTAATGAGCACAGTCTACTAACTGCACTCTGCTCTACTTAATGAGAGGCTCATGTTGCATGTTGAGAGGGAAGGCCTCCTTGTGGAGGAGCAACACTGGTTTCATAAATCCAGGTCATGTCTTGAGCATGTCTGTCATTATCAACAATTACAACAAATACAAATAAGTCAACACATTAACGTTTTACTGACTTTTAGAAATCTTTTTGCATGACCATTATAGAAATTGAAGCTATAGACTTATTAAATATGAGGTATCAGTAGGATTATATAGAGCCATACAGGCTCTCTAATGATCCCATAGTGTGTGTGTGATTAAATACGTTAGTGTTACACAAACTAGTTCTCATCTTCATCAGGGGAAACAGAGGATGCTTTGTTCCCCACATTATTTGCTATTCATATTGATGATTTGTCTTTAAACATTAAAGCTTTGCATTGTGGAGTGATGTAAGAGAAATTAAGTATTCTTTTCTTTGCAGATGACAACTGCTTTTTCTGTCACCATCTGAAGAATAACTGCAACAAATGCTCTCATACAATAATGATGATGTTACTGCATAAATAAGAAGACTGAAATAATTCATTTCAGGGTTTTGTCTTCTGCACGTAGCAATTAAATATGACAAAGGCTCACTGAAGATGAAGTTGTTTTTTTCTATTTCGATGAACGCATGGATTTCAGAAAAGGTGTCATGGTTCTTGCTGATTCAGCAGGAAGAGCCGTGGGAGGAATCATTGGTAAAAGTACACAGAATATAGTAGTACTTTTAAATACATTTTTGCTCTGACATGAATTACCGAAAGATGTACATTTTGTAAAAAAAAAATATAAAAAATATTTATCATGACACAGAAATAAAAATAAACTAACTATATACTGCAGAATAGTTTAGGAAATTTAAGGGATCAATAAAGTCTTATACTAGATGTGTAATACATCATTATTTGTTGATCATATTTTGTATTATCAATCTGAATCTGCTAAGTAACTAGTAACTAAAGGTATCACAATAAGAAGTAGTGTAAAAACTATGTGTATTTTTTAATAGTGGAGTAGAAGTATGAAGAAGCAGAAAAGTACAAGTACCTCAAAAGTATAAGCCAGTATAGGCTACTTGAGTACAAGTTGGCCGACAATAACATCTCCTCTGTCAAAGGACTGGTTCGCTTCTCATGAATATTCCTCCTGCATACCTCTGGAAGGCAGCAAAGCTAAATGAGTGGAAATGACCGCAAATTACACAAGAAGAAGAAGAAGCAGGAGAGGAGAGAGAGAGAGAGAGAGAGAGAGAGAGAGAGAGAGAGAGAGAGAAAGAGAGAGAGAGAGAGAGAGAGAGAGAGAGGGGGGGGGGGGGGGGGAGACACGGACGTAGAAGTCGTAGAAGGGCAAGGAAGACTGCAAAACTGCCTTAAATTAAAGTCACAAGTTGTCATGCGTCTATGATAAATAGGCTGCTTATGATAGAAGGGAAGTGGCCTATAACAGGGCTACATTGTTGCTCTCTGTGTCCCACACTGCACCACACTGTTACCAAACAGTTAGTAACGTCGACTTTAGTCCGCGCGACTTTGTTCAAATGGATTTGGCCGAGTTGTTGATGAATCCGCGTGGGAGTCTCTGCTAGACGAGCAGTTCAAATGAGTCGACAGCGCAACATTAGCAGCACGTTTAAAATGCATGACGAGTAAATACAACAACACCATGGCAGACAGAAGGACGTTCAACGTAGTGATTTTGGGTGTCGGATTTTTGTTCATTTTCACCGCCTTCACCACCTGTGGGAACATTGAAGTAAGTTCCACTTTATTACTTTATCACTGCTTTAGTACACATCCAAACCTGCGTTTATTAAAGGTCACATGTTGCCTCTAAAAGCTGATTTTCTGAAGCAGACACTGAGCTGAGTTGGAACATATTTATTGTCTCATAACACTGTTGAGATGTTCCCATTGTGCTTTTACACACATGTGTAACTGTTAGAATTAGAAATATATTTCGGTAAATAATCTTCAGTGTAGGCCCCCTTTTGTATAACGTATCCCTAATAACTATATCTTTATGTAGATCACAATAAACCATAAACGACTGCTTCTGCTTCTGAACACACATTTTGTTATTAACACTTTGAAACCGGCAGCTGTCTAATGCGCAGGAGGAAACACAAGCCAGCGTCTGGCGCACCTCGTGCTTCCAATTGTCTTCAATGGTCAGAGAAATGATCAAACCGGATGAATGAATTAAGGACACGTGACCCCATCTCGTTCCAGTCCTAACCCGGCGCTTTCATCTCATTTTCAGCAAACTGTGGTGAAAAGCCTGCGGAATGATACCTTCAGCGGGAGCGGGTACCACAGGTAGGTCAGCCAGGTTCACGTCCTCACCTCAGGATGCAGAACAAGACGTTCATTGGATGAAAGTAAAACTTGATCGCTGATCCTCTCCTCTCTCCCCCCCCCCCCCTCCCTCCCTCACTCACAGTCTCGGAATCATCTACGGGGTCTTTTCATTCGCCAACTTACTTGCCCCAGCAGTCGTTGCAGTAATCGGGCCGAAGATGACCATGTTTCTGAGTGGCCTACTTTACAGGTAAACGTCGTCATGGTAGCTTAATACAGGAGGTTGACAGAGAAGTTGCTCATTGCTGTTCTTCGTGCTTCCTCTGCAGTGGGTACATCGCCGTGTTCATCATCCCTTCAACATGGTCCTTTTACCTGACCTCTGTGCTCATCGGCATAGGAGCGGCCAGTGAGTTCCTTTCGACGGATTGGTTTTTGAATTATGGTCTCAAATAATAACGCTTGCGTCATAATGCAGATTAGAGTTGAGGCGGTGATCAGTAAACATTAAAGGAATGAATTGGAGCAAATTACAGTCATTTAAGACCAACTCTCTTTTGGTTCAGGAGCTTTTTTATTCTCCCCATATAGCTTATGATGCAGACCTGAAACCTGGGTTATAATGTCAAGAGAGATTAATTAATTTATTCTATTTGTATTAATATTAATTGGTTATTTTCCCCATTAATTGTTTAGTCTATAAAATGCCAGAAAATAGTGAAAAATGCTCATTATAATTCCCGAAGACTACAGATACGACAAAGAAAGGCATCAAATCCTCACATTTGAGAAATGATTTGGGATTTTTGCCTGAATAATGAGAGAAACAATGAGTCAATTATCAAATATTGGTTCATCAACTAATCATTTCAGTTCTAGCCTACATACTGAATACGTTTACATAAAAAGTACCCACAAGTACTTGTGTTATTTTGCAGCCTATTCAAGCTCAGTTTCTGTGTTCAAAAATAGTGTTTAATCATTCCTACGGGGATTATCATGACTGGGATGTGTTGCTGCGTATACACAGTGCATCCCAAATCAGCCCTTGAATGGGTTCGGAGTTGTTTCTGCAAATAAATAGTGTGTGCAGCACTTTGAGCTCGCACGCTTCGAGATGTTAGTGGAAACACTGAGAAAGCAGCTCTCAAGCTCAGCATTTACTGGGAAAAAAAATGAGGAAAAAATGATCTGGGCCTGTTTATAAATTCAGCCTCAAATCATCGCTCTAGTGATGAATTTTCATCATGTCCCGGGGTGACTGTGTGGTTAGACGCATTACTTGCCGACACAGACGGATCATATTTCACTCCGTGTGGGCAATTAACCGACTGGTTCCATTTCTTTTTCTCTCCCCCCAAAATGACCTCACTTCCCCACAGTGCTCTGGACAGCTCAAGGACACTTCCTGGTGGAAAACTCAGAGGCTTCCACCATCAACAGGAACACCGGGATGTTCTGGGCTCTGCTGCAGTGCAGGTATGCAGCTGCTGACACAGTTACACTCCAGTCTTCAGCTTTTTAATATTCTAATTTCAAACATTTTAATACTTGTATCGTGCTGTTATGCCGTTCTCTGAAAAACGAGGCCCTGCTAATTTGCTTCCCAAAGCAACCCAAGGTTGCAAATAACGTAGCGTGCGTTATATAATATCACATTCAGTGCATAACACACAATTCATCACAATGTTTTGTCATGTTTTCTTCCTCTTTTTGTTTGATGCAACTATTTCAGTTGATCAAAGACGAAGCAGGCAGAATCCTGTCAGGCCTGTATTTTTAGCCTGACAGGATATTACTGTATGCTTCATTTTAAAATATGTTTAATAAATCCTGTTACAAATTGCCATATCTGTCAGTGAGTCATTGTTTTCTCTGCACAATGTGAAAACAGCCAAAAACCTCTTTAAACAGAGGTCTGCAGGTGAGAGTTTTGGCCTTTTTTTTTTTTATTTTTTTTTTTTAATCTCTTGCATTCGCCCCACTGCTCTTGCACACTGGCTCTGACAACTAATTTGTATTTGTTAAAATATGCAAATTGAATTAGTATAATAATTACATTGGCTGTCATCTGCTCCAAAGCTGACAACAGAGCAACGCTAATCTGCCTCTGCAGCGGCGATCCCTGCCACGGTAAACTTCTGAATCGGTTCTTCACCGGCTGCCGACACACACACACACACACACACACACGCACACACACACACACACACACGCACACACACACACACACACACACAACACGCACAACATGCAGTTACTGTTGTCTTTTACGAAGAAGCCCCGTTCAACCCCGCCGAGGCTTTGGGACAGACTAATTACTCATCAACATTTTTAGTTTAGGTGAAAATGTAATTAAAGACAGAAATAGATCACAGTGTTTTCATAGGACTGCCCTGTTCACCATGAAAGGCAGATAAACAGCTCAGAAAGAAGAAGAAGAAGGACGCCTCTTCAAAGGAGGAAATGCAGATGATTGGGTTTAGAAAGGCAGCGCGCGAACCCTAAAAAAAAAAAAAAAAAAAGTCCTCTCTTTGTAATCTTTTTCTGTCAAACACGATTTCTCAGGCGACGTTGTTTTTATTGACGCTGACAAGGCTTTTGTCAAATTACTCAAAAGAGTTTAAAAATAAGTCAAGTGAGGCATAGAACAATGGAAGCTTTTTTTTTGTTGTATCTGTGTCTGTCTTGATTCACCTGCTTTACTTTTTTTTTTTTTTTTACAGCATGCTATTTGGCAATCTTTACATTTACTTAGACTGGAACGGAAGGACAGAGATATCAGGTAGGGTTGTACTCCAGTAAGTACTGCCGTGAATACAATAACCCTTGCATGATGATGAAAGCAAAATACCAAGAGGATTAAATGACTGATTGGCTATTTCTGAATATGCTCCTAGCTTAATGTTGTTAATATATCTCGTGTCTTTTAATTAAGCGGTTTATTTTAATCTTCATCCCTCAGACGGCAGCAGGAAGACCATTTTTCTGTCCCTGCTGGTCTCCTCCGTACTCGGCACGCTCAGCTTCCTGGTGTTGAGAAAGAGCCGACACGAAGAGGAGCTGCTCTCCGAAGAGGAAGGGCAGTCGCTGCTCTCCACTCGCGTGATGTAAACGAACACCCTAGACATAATCGCAGCTTTTTTATACACCGTAGTCAAAATCACTCGGAATATATTAAACTCGTCTGAAACCGCTGTTGAAAAATAAAGGACAAGGAGGGTACGAACCTCAAGTGATGAATAAAAAGGGGGGGAAAGAGCAGACTGTTTCATGCAGTTGACCATGTTAAACCATAACTATAAAAGACATATTCTCAAATAACCCATCAAGGTTTGTCAAGATGACTCACCGCTGCAGTTCTGCCGGAGTTCTAAATCACTCTCGTCCTTCACCAAAAAATGCCCTACCCCCCCCCCCCCCCCCCCCCCCCCCCCCCCCCCCCCCCCCCCCTTTGCGGATCATTTAAATTTTGACACAGTGGAGCCTAATCACCGCACTCCATATGAGTAGGAGCGCAATCAGGCAGATCTTGTGTCGGCCGGGGACGGAGAGACTTTCTCTTTGAGAGCGACGGCGGTCAAAGGCTTTTAACAGCGTGTCAACTTGTAAAGGCTTTGACTCTGAAGAAAGATGGACTTAACACACGATCGGCAGACGTAATTAGACTGGCGTCAGTAGATCCTGTAAGCCTTCTAGATTTTCGGGAATCGAGTGTCTTGGATTTTGAAATCACTTCACCCGTTCGTCACTTGATTGAGGCTATGTCATAGTTTGTGTGTGCAGCTTGCTCGTATTTATTCATTTCAACTTTGTCAAAGTTCATATTGGTTTATTCTCCGTTTTTTTTAGATACAAGCACAGAGCAAACACCGCCATGCAGGATGCCAAGTCAGAATTCAGTAAGCTGTATTATTTACAAATATATATATATATATATGTATGGATACACGATTTCTTTTTACCATTTTTATGTCTATTTGTGAAGTAGTTTGTGTTTTTGTATCATTCACTTTGAGTATAAAATGGAAAGTAAATTGATTTCCCCGTATTGTTTGACAGAACCTCTAGCGCTCTGCACTTCACTGCTCTTAGTCTGAAACTAGCAGGCAGTTTTGTTTTTCTTCGGGTGAAAATGTCTTTCATGCGGATAAAAATCTCCTTCGCGGTACAAGAGAGCGTAGAGAGAAACGGCCCCGCTCAGATTATATCTGTTTGAGCTGCACTTGCACCCGCCTTCAGTGCAGCCTGAAGTTGTTTGGATGATCAGATTGCTCTTTGTCTGGCGTGTTCGCCTGCCTAAAACCTATCAGGTTTATCGAAGAACGCGCACTGATTCATGTCAAGAGGGCATCCAGGCATGTATAAACAGAGCGAGAGGGACTTCTTCTTTTTAGAGTCTGAATTCTCTTAACCTCCTGGTTGAAATTCTCCCCTGGGTGTTTTCCCACCTGCAGTTAGACGTGGATTTTTTGGCTTAATGAAACAGAATATTTTCCCGTCTTCTATCTGCATTGAACTTACATCTCCAGCGGGTAATGGGGCCTTAACGCCTGAGCTCAATCCGCTCGTTATCATTACATATTCATATCGGTGTATTGTGTTCGCCTGGTGTTCAATCGCCCCAAGTTCTCCCACACAACTTCCTTTCTCCGTTCTCTACACTGGCTCCCTGTAAGAGCTCATCCAGTTTAAGACTCTGGTGCTAGCCTACAGGGCAGTGAAAGGAACAGCTCCTTCCTATCTCCAGGCCACGGTCAAGCCCTACACCCCCGCCCGACCACTTCTCTCTGCTGCCTCGGGGCGATTGGTCACCCCGTCGCTCAGAGGTCCCGGCGGCCGATCGACCCGGTCACAGCTGTTTTCTGTCCTGGCCCCACAGCGGTGGAATGAACTCCCCACTGACGTCAGGACAGCGGAGTCGCTGCCCATCTTTCATCAGGCTGAAGACCCACCTCTTCAGGAAGTGCTACCCTGAGCCTTCCACTTAGCGCTTATTGTATTCATACTAGCTTGTTGCACTTATTGTATTCGTATTACTTATAGCACTAACTGTTTTTCTTGTTTCTGTACTTTGGCTCTGAGTTATGCTCTGCTTCATGCTCTTAGATGCTTGTTTGGAAAAGGAAATGTACTTATGACTTCTGGTGACTAGTAGTTCTTTTGATTACCTATGTTGAATGCACTTATTGTAAGTCGCTTTGGATAAAAGCGTCTGCTAAATGACTGCAATGTAGTGTAATGTAATGTGTTTCCTCCCGTTCAGAAACCATCCTGCAGCTTCTGAAGACTAAAACCATACTGCTCCTGAGTCCCTGCATGGCGTACAGCGGTAAGCATGGAGAATGCGTTACTGCAACACGTATCTAAACCTCCGGTGAAGGCCGGCAGCTGCAGCGCTCCCCTCTTGTTTTCTGCAGGCCTGGAGCTGTCTTTCTACAGCGGCGTGTACGGGACGTGTCTCGGAGCCACCACGCAGTTCGGAGATTCAGCCAAAGGCCTGATCGGGATCTCTGGGATCGTGTTAGGCGTCGGAGAAATCGTGGGTAAGTTAACGTTCCTCTACCAGAGCTGGCTGAGGCGACGGAGGGTCACCGGAGGTCTCTGCATTCGTAAATGCCTTCCTTCTCGTCAGGTGGAGGCTTGTTCGGGTTGTTGTGCAAGAACAATCGCTTCAGACGGACCTCGGTGGTGTTCCTGGGAATGGTCGTCCATTTCGTCGCCGTCTATTTGATCTTCCTCAACATCCCAGATGACGCCCCCGTCGTCTTTGATACCACCACCCAAATTAAACCCTTTCTAGCTCCTAGGTCGGTAGATTTCTCTCACAATTTAACAATGACGAAGAGTGAACGCGGGGGGAAAGGCCGGTTACAATAGTGCTTTGTTTTTTAATCGGAGCTATATTTTCTCTTTTAGTGTGTCCATTGCCCTGCTGTGCAGCTTCCTGCTCGGACTTGGGGACAGCTGTTTCAACACACAACTCTACAGCATACTGGGCTGTGTTTATGCTGAACACAGCACGCCCGCCTTCGCCATCTTCAAATTCATCCAGGTAATCCCGAGTCGACAATTCTCCGGCGTTGTTAGCAGAGCTGTGCAAAGCTGGGTTAAGATGTTGTCTTGTCAAGTGTGAAATAAATTCACCTGAAGCCCCATAAAAAGGAAAAGATGGAGACCCTCACGCGTCTCTTAATCCCCCTTGTTGTCTTTGCTGCAAACATTGGTCAGTAACAAGAAATAAACCCTGGACATTTTATATTCGACTGAAAATAAATTGCATTTTTTTTTTCTTCTCTGTGTAACAGAGAAGAAAAAAAAAATGCAATTTAATTTCAGGCACATGCTCTGTAAACCACTTGTCCTGTTTTCTTTGAGAAAACCAAAAGAGAGAAATTATATTTTATATTTTTTTGACCTCATTTCGATACAGCCAATCATTTAACAATACAATCAAAAAACAATTAACAGATTAAAAAAAAAAATTTGGACTCCAAAAAGGATGACTTTGCACATGAACATAACAGTAATGTAGTATATTAGAACAAATTATTTTTAATAAAAATAATAGGGTCTAATAGAGAGGATGCCATTTGCCGATAGGTCTTTTTCGTCTAATGCACAAATCAAATTAATTACAAAAAAGAAGAAGAAGTCCACAATGAACTTCCTGGCTAACGATTATGGATCGTTGATTATGGATTATGGACGTGCTGGACCTTAACGCCTCGCTCTCTGCTGTGTCAGTCTGTTTTCGCAGCGGTGGCGTTCTTCTACAGCGGCTACCTGCTGCTCAAGTGGCAGCTGCTGCTGATGGTCGTCCTGGGCTTCACCGGAACGCTGTGCTTCTTCACGGTGGAGCGGACGCAGAGCTTCTCTGGAGACGTGCAGGAATACTAGGAGGAGGACGTCTCTGCATCAGCGTCCCATAGTTTTGTGGGAGGAGCTTTATTTTAACACGTTGTAGGTCGTATGGATAACATTCACGCTCTGGATACTTTGAAGTATTGAAAGTTAACATGGTTCAGCTTAGATCGTACTTTGCACCGTCTGCACTAATGACCCGGCACTACACCGCATCATCATCACGATCATTAATCATTAACATTATTTTGTACATGTTTGTCTTACTGTAGGATTTTAAAATAACCACTTTCCTTATCTCGTACTCATTTGCATTGCTTCCGGCTCAAGTTTGTTATTATTGTCATAATAGTTATAAAATATTCTATGTGTCGATTATAGTTTGACAGAATGATTGACAGTTTAACAAAAATAGACGAGAGAACATAACACATTATTATTGTGATGTTTCAGAGACATGTTTAGTAATTAATGCCTGACAATCAATGTTCTTAACTTTGTTTTTGTGAATTTTTTTTTTTTTTTTGCATTTTGTCAATGTTTTCCTCCCAATGTTGTGAACCTTTGATGAATACAGTTTTATGCTTTTCCAGTGATTTAATTCAACATGCTGATAAAAGCTATTTACTGTGTTACGTAGCATTTCGTAGTCAACAGTTCAGATGGTGTAGATGCCAAACACAGTCGAAGGCCTCCGAAAACCACCGACATAGAAGGTTCAAGCAATCAATAAACATGAACGGAGAGGAATATCACCGAGGTCACGCTTATTAAGAGTCAGACAGAAGGAGGGCTGAACTGAGTTTGGAGCAGATTAAATGTTCCTCTCAGAAGGAAAACACAAGGTTTGTTTTTGTTTTTTTTACACCAGCCTGTGTTTCAGATCTAAGTGGATTTCTTTTCTTTGACTCACCTTAAAGTAGCCAGCGTACGTCCGGTTTATTCTAACACGAAACAAGATGAATCTACCGGCTTTCATCCTGATTTGCCAGATTTATTGTAAAATCCACGAGGCCATTAATCAAAAAGAGGAGCGGGAGGAGAGCGTCGGAGAGAGAAAGGCTTACAGGCCCGGAGGTCCCACACTACTTCACTTGTAATTGAGTATTGATCACGTTATAATGAGAGTAAGCAGTTTTTGTGTGATCTTAAGTCAATTGTGCTGCCTACTTGACAACAACAAAGAGCTGACGGGCTAAGTGAAGCGCACTGCGTTTACTCACAGAATTAAACTCCGCCGGGGTTCAAGTTATTACTTTAGATAACCTCGTAAAGGAAAGTAACTAGGTTGGGATAAGTCTATTACCTGAACACCGGCTAATGCATCAGCTGCTCGCTATTCCACAATGTTTCTCAATTGAAAGTAATACATAAAAAAAACCAAAACGTTTTATCTGTAGCACTATCGAGGAAGATGTCAAAACAAGTACATTATTAGCTTTGTGTTATTAAACTGCAGATATGAGAGCAAACACTTTGGCTTTTTAGACACATTTTATGTACATTTGCAGTAAATTCATGTTTGTTTTCGCCACTTTCTCACACTGTACTTACTTTTTCTGTCTCACTCATTTCTCTAAATTAGAGTAAAATGTATTCTAATTTATTCCATTTTCTTGAGCCATTGTGTTAACCCCCCCCCCCCCACACACACACACACACACACACCCCCACAATCCTACAGAACTCTTCCGTTTTATTCCGCAGCCGTGATTTCCCAGCACACCACTTCAGCTGACTGTGAATTTTGGCTGAAAAGCAGATCAAAATGTGTACATCAGCGCTGATCTACTTCATGGTTCCAGTTAGAAGGTTTGATTGAAACGGACCTGTGGGAAACACGACCGGGGCTTGTTAGAGGTCTGAACATGCAAAACGAAGTGCTGCTGTCTTTATAGTCGGGGGGGGGGGGTCGTGTTTTTGAAGCTCGACAAGAGTTGTACTGTCAGGCTACTTCATCAGGGAGACACCTTGTATTTCAAAGTACGTCTGTGCTCGGGGGATTCATTCATTCATTCTCCTCCGTGACCTGCTTGATTGTCTCTGACTGTCAGTTTAACCAGAGAGACGTGTTTACCACGTCTTTATACCTGTAGCTCGCCGGGTTATTAAATTTGAAGACTTGCCTCATTTCCATGAATTATGGAAATCACACATCTGAGGATAGTTGTATGAATAAGGTTCACAACACAATTAAATATACCAATTTGAAAAGAGAAACACATCCTATCAAGTGAGATGACTAACAACTCTCCGTAATTATATGCAGAATGAGATGAGCACAGTTTTAACTGCTCATTTGTGTTTTTGTTTTTTTCCCTCTCTCCCCGCTGTTAGCTTTCCACACAATAGATGTTGTTGCAATCATGAGCAGCACAATTAAACTAATCACTCAGCAGCGAGTGTTCATTGCTCACGGATCAAAGGTTTGTGTGATCAGCGGTTGTCC
Organism: Cebidichthys violaceus; assembly: GCF_023349555.1. Taxonomy (NCBI): domain Eukaryota; kingdom Metazoa; phylum Chordata; class Actinopteri; order Perciformes; family Stichaeidae; genus Cebidichthys; species Cebidichthys violaceus. The sequence continues at coordinate 2,413,476 of NW_027176595.1, read as the reverse complement.
TTAGATTTATGGGAATTAGCTTCGCATTAGTTAAAAACTCATAATTGATTTCCCCTCCACAGAATCAGAAAACAAGCTCAACTCAAAAATTGTTCTGTACAAAAAAAAAGAAAAAAAGAACTTTATTTGCAGTCATGACCACCAGAAGCTGACAGAGAAGCTGAGCTCCAAGGATCGGACGTAATGCCAGTGTCGGACGGGGATGAACAGCACGTCTCCGGGATGTAACACGCATTCCAGATACGGAGCCCGGGAGAACTCCGGGAAGCGCTCCGCGTCCGGATTCTCCACCTCCACCTGCACGGGAAAAGGAGTCGGACATTTGAAACGCTGCGTATATTGACAGGCTCAACATGCAGCATCTCTGTGGACCGTCAACCCCACCTGACTGGTATTGTGAAGGAGCTGTGATTGATGAGGGTACAGCTTGTCGGTGTCCTCTGGGGAATAGAGGCGAATGTATTTGCTTCCCACCACCTGGTGTACAAAAACAAGGGGAAATCCCCATGTGGTGAGCAAACAGCGGGACGACGTCTTTTGACACTAATCGCATTCATAAAGTAGCCTTGATATCGTCACCTGAGCCAGGAAGTTCTGCTGAGGGTCTTGGTGAAGAGGAGACACCGTGCCTCCGGGTCCGAACCACGCGTTGACTGTGATGTCGTCTTCGTCTCCTTCACCGAGGCAGCAATAGTCAGGAGGACGGATGTCTTCCTTCAGCTCTGGTATCTGAGGAATCAAAACAAAACAAAAATCACACCTGGAGGGCGTTGAAGACCCGCTCACTAAATTATACCTCGTCGTTTCTAACGTTTCCCAGCAGGCAGCATGAAGTCAATGAAAGCAAATTTGCATTTGCTCGGACTGAAATATCTCAACTTCTATTGGATGGATCGTCATGAATTGTACATTTCATTCCTCTATTTCTTTTAGGTTTCCTTTATTTGTCATTGTACAACAAAGCGATGCACAATGACATGTAAGTTAAAGTTCATGTTACACACACGTAGAACATAGATACACATTATTCAATTAAAATGGAATAAAATGACAAAATAAAACAATATACAGTCCCTTCAAAAATCCTTACCTGCAAAACTAATCACATTCAGCCTCAGCTCTGCTTCATGCTAATTATCAAACGTTAGCATGCTAACATTTTAAAAAGGTGCTCAATATGGATATCTATATGGAGCATATCTATTGTCTGTGTTCAAATGATTCAGTGACATTACGTACTCCAAAATGATCTGCACATAATACCGCTTTTGGTCATTATCTTTAAGACATTATATAAGAATAGAAAGAAAGGATGAGGAATTATAATCAAGATGTGTTCATTATCTAAAAGGGAAACATTGAATTTGTAATTAACATATGATTAGATGATTACGGGCGACTCCTGAAGGATGAGGATATTGTGTGAAAAATCGTTCCGTTCTATTAAACAGCCCAAAATACATAACTCTTAGCTCGACAAGGTGCCCTTTCAGTAAAGTTCAAACCAGACTATTTATTGACTCGTACGGTAAAATTAGGACCAACGGTCAATATTGTTCAAAACAACGCGGCGGGAAGATGACAGCAGAATCCAATTCTTCACGGTGCCAAAAAACACAACCTGAATAATCAACTAGTAAACTGACAAAACAAACAGACCATTATTCTTTCGCTAATGATGTCGTGGGAGAAGAGGATAAGAGGACGCCGTACCTGATCAAAGAGCTGGTGTTGAGCGAGGTAACCCGAACCGCTTGCTCCCTCCTGTCAAAAAAAAAAAATCAAAAACGCCGCGTTAGAAACCACGCCTCTCGTTGTCAACGGCAACGCTCGACGAGGACGCACGCACTTCACTCAAGATGTATCGATCGATGAACTCATTGACGGTGAGCAGCGTCTGCGACCATTCCTCGTCCGTGTACCTGGACCCCACCTCAACGGGAACGGTCCGGCAGCCGGCCACAGACCTCAGGTACGCTATGCTTTGTGGGGGGGGGGGGGAGAGACAAATCAAAGAATCAATCGTTACTGGAAGAAAACAATTAAAAGTCACACGTCTGGTCATTGAGGATTCGAGTCCCGACATCCTGCCTCGTGTGCACTTGTGGACGTCGTCCTCCGCCAGACGTCAAGAGTGGAGAGTCGGCGGTGAGAGGGAGGATGATCTTAAACGTTACATCAGACGGTCAGCAATCAGGGGATGTCTCCAAGAGTAAACCGACATCAACCCACTTTATGGCAGTTAAGAGTGAAACGCATCATCGTGCCAGGTAACGAAACAAACGGATGCGAGTCACACGCTACATGACAGCGGCCCTCGCGGCTAGAGAGGAGCACTCAGCCGGCATCACACTAGTAAATCAGTCTGATCAGAATGAATGGATGGAGGACTAGTGAATGTACGGAAATCTACTTCACGACTCTGCATTTTAAGAATCATCTTTGATTTTTCTGCCAGACCTTTCGGCGGAGAGTTTGACTAAAGAGTTTAAACACACACCAGTGCTGATAGATGTGTTTATAACAGGGGGAAAACAGCTGACTGGGTGATGTCATCTTTGTTCTTTAACTGAGCAGAAACAAACAAACCTCCAGGGGTGTTGGTTGAGGGCGGGCCAGTGCTCAATGGTCCCCTCTAAAATCACCGGTTTGAGGGGGAGCAGGCAGTTGGTGCTGAAGCTCTCCAGTGAAGGACGCTTCATCCTGGGAACGGCTGACTCCTCTTTGATCACGGGAACACGTGGGCACTCCATCTTCACTCTCTTAATGATGCAACAACAACAACAACAACAACAACAGCAGCAACAACAAGGGCTTGTCAAGTCTTTAATTCCACTCCAAGATGAAGAGCTTTAAGGGGAAAATATAGAGAGAAAATATTGTCGTCATATTTCTCTGTAAGAGAAAAATGAATCGTTTTCAAGCGAAAGCCAAAAACTGTGAATTGAGGATGTGTTCACTTGTGATTCTTAGATTCTTTATGCGATAGTAAATTCAATGTAATTAAGAGTGTCATGGGGATTTCTCACAACCTTTTTGACATTTACTTAACTTTAACCAATTATTTGATTTGCTGAGAATTAATTGGCAGAAGAAAAAGATAACGGAAATAGTTGTCCGGCTCGACTCTAGAGGCCAAATAGACAATTTATAATCCAGCTGGTATAAAGAGAAACAAACACGTAGTTCAGAAAGATCCAGCCAACCTTCCTCTCTCCACCGTGACGGCAAAGCGATCTGACATTTGAGCGTTTGCTGCCCTTTATTTTCAGTGACGTCTGATGGAGTGCGAGAAAACACAGGGCGACAAAGGAACCGGTCGTCTAAAAGTTTAGAGGAGCCGACTCTGAAGAGTCCTCCAAGGACCTCGGCTGTGGCTGCACCACATAAAACACATAAAACACATGGAGCTACTTCTCTACGTAGTTTCTTATTGGTCACCTGAATCAGCAGTACATCTTATTTCCTCATCATGATGATTTCCTTCCTTTTATTCCTGTAAATGTGATAATAAAAGTGCTTTGGCAATTTGGTTTAAGGCTGAAAAAGTTGCTTTCAACTCAAATCTTAGCGTTAACTCATAACTTATGATGAACCAAAGTGACACGTCTCACATGAATAATGTGTGTTTGAAATAAACACACCTGGGAGACCTACCTTGACTTCAGTGTGTTCGCATTCCTCTTCTACTTTAGTGGATTTCCTGACTTCAGCTTGCAGAATCCGAACAATAACCTGAAGTACGTCATCCAAGATGGCCGCGCCCATGAGTAAACCCATGTCACAGGTCCTCACGGCCTGCAAGACCTCATCCGCCGACGGGTCGTCCCGACACAGAGCGGCCACTTTGAACAGGCAGCCGTAGGAATACACGCGCCTCCACTCTTTGTCCACGTGGCGCCACGTTCCCGTGTTGAGCTTCTCCCACGAAAAATCCAGAACGATCTGAGCGGTGAGCGTTCGGCCGGCGCCCGAGGCGGCGTCGCTGTAAAGCTGCCGCCGAGACCGCTTCAGCATTTCCACCACACTTGACTCCACTTTGTCGCTGAACTGCAGCGGAAGCTGCTCCTCGTTACGAGGCAGAGCAGCGGAGACCTTTGACCACAGCGTGGCCATTGAGGAGGAGGTCTGGAGTGACGCTGTGGGACAGACAGTGGAGGTGAGTTAGGGCAGCACTAATGAGGATGCACCGCTACGTTCACATGTGCTCCGTTTGTGGAATAATTCAACAATTCACGGGAATATTTAGAGGCAACGGTCATTTAATCACTGGTTCTGTGCTCAGCTGGTCGTGGGTCCACAATTAGCTAGCTAGACAAACACACACACACACACACACACACACACACACGCGCGCGCGCGCGCGCGCGCACGCCTCTTTGCCGCATTAAAACAAATGTATACACCCGAATTTCCAAATTGGCAACCAGAAAAAGCAGGTGAGGACGCCCCGAGCCAAAAGCTGCGAGCGTGACACATGCTCAGTGACGACACTCCGTCACTGCGGCCGCCAGACTCGGCCTCCATGTGACTCCATCCGTGTTTAGATGCTCTGTGAAGCCGGAGACCAAGCCAAAAACCACGAGGCAGCCAACACAGAGCAGCTGGTTCATTGGAGTACAGAACACAGGGTGTTGAGACCCTTGAGGCTGACCGTCACTGAACACAACTAAAAGTGAATTTAATGTGCCTGAAGGTAGTCAACAGGTTCAGCACAGTCATGACCCTGCAGGGCCCTCCAATTAATACACATAGTAGTACATTAGTAAATAAACACAAGTAATTATTTGGGATATTTGGAGAAATTACGGTCTCAGATAACATTATGGACGTCATTAAGGAAGATTTAACAGAGTTAACCTTCACTGAAAGTGGCTAAATGTTTAGTTTAATTCTGAAGCAAATACTAAAATTAAATAATGACAAAGTGTACATTTAATTATGTAGCCTATATTATTTATAATGAATTATTGACTCCCGGTAAAGCATCACAAAAGTCTCCACTGTGTGAAGTTTATACGTAATAAAAGTAAGTAATGTTAGATAACATGTAAATACGACAATCAGAGACTTGACTATTGTTTTGACAAACAGCTGGAAACACAAATTATCTTTGCAAAGTGTCAAACGTGTCACATTTAAGTTAGGCTAATAAGTGAACGAGCGTCAAACACAGGAAACCGACGCGTTACTAAACAGCGACGTTACGTTTACGTACTAGCTAAAGACGCTAAATGTTGTATTTACCTGTTCTCACGACATTTACTCCGTTACTCCAGCACTATCTCTCATAACGTGGACTGTAACCTCGAGCAGGAGCAAGACTCAGCCATGGACGGCAACAACTTCACTGCCTGTGGTACATCAAAAACAGACCGGAAGGGAACACGGACAGCGGGAAACATTGGTTCCGCGATAAGTGCCAGGTTGTCAAAGACAAGAATAGAAACACTTCTCAAAATACTACACAAATACATGGACTCAGCGATATTTCAATTCAAGCAATTTCAAGGATGTAGACGTTTTTTGATTTTGGATTTATTTTTACAAAACAAACATCTGCATTCACCCTGTGCTCCAGTAGAGGGGAGTAACCTCTGCACTCCAAATGTACAGAAGGCAGTAACGGACATTGATTGGACTATATAGGCGACCCACCTCCCTAACACACACACACACACACACACACACACACACACACACACACACACTGCTCCTCACATCTGTCCACACAACCTCTCAGCTTTGTAGCTGCACAAACATCTGTTTTTCTTTCTTAGATGATCAACCACATGTAGTAAAGCTCAATCAATTGAAACGAAACAGTGATGCTGTGACAGCACCGCCTGATTTACTTACACAAATACAGAGACACGTTAACTGAATACGTCTCAACGGGTAAACTCCAGTCATTAAGAGGTGTTGAGACAACAGCTCTCCCAACATAATACATTAATGCAATTGTTTCACAAACATTTGTCCCCCCCCCCCTCTTTTCATTGCTCCTGCTACTCATAATCTTTGTGTAAATACAGATATTCCTGGAAGGCTGATTGATGTCTCTGAACAAACATGATAGGAAGCCGTCGGCGGGAAAGTCTAGAATCTATAAACTACTATTATCAAATGTCAAACACTCTGAAATTCAAATAATCTCAATGCAAACCGTGAAGCTGTTACTGTATGTAAAGCAGATGGAGACGAGAGCAAGACAGCCCGCCTTTCCAGGAATCACAGGGGATTTTAAAATGTTTCATGCATTTCTGTTCATTCTCACTGTGTAAACAGCAGAATTCTCGAGGCTCGCGCTATTGTTCACTTACTTGCAGGGAGGTGAGGAATTACTGTGCAGGCCACAACTGCAGCATTGTGTTGGTTTTTTTTCTCTGTCTTTTTAAGCCTTTGCTGTTGCTTTTGGAAAAAAGGCGCTAAAAGTAAAAAGAAGTCACATTTTGAATGTAAAAGAATAAATGGCAGGATGGAGAGCAGACAAGGTGTTAATAAGCTTGAAGGTTTGAAATTGAATTCGGGATAATAATTGTGTGTGGAACATAAAATAACACCAATAACAATCAATTTCAGCACCATGTGGGAAAAAAAAAACTGTGCTAACTTTAATGACATATGTCCCTTTATAAACATATTGTAAGGTACAGGGACCTGACCTCAGCTGGTCAAACACACTGTGGTCATTACTGTATGGAATGCTGTGGGATACAGAGCTCACATCATGTTGTGACTGCTGTGATGTGTACCTCTGCTTGTGTGAGTGGTGGGGGCGGTCCCAGCAGGAGAGGCTGATGTATTATTCAGATACGTCTGACTCGGTGGTTGTAAGACGGTGCGGGGCTACACTGAAGGTCAGAGGCCCAGCGATGTTATCCCTCCCTGTGCTGTCAGTGCTGACTTCATGCGCAGGCCGGCGTCCCAGACCGACATCGGCAGGGGTCAGTGACCTTTCACATCTTTATTTAGTGGGAGGGGGGGCGATCGCTCCGTCTCATCAGGGACGCTTTAGCATGGTGTCGCTCTGAAGATGTTGAAGGATTTCATTTCCAGATGATTTCATTCTCAACTATTTTAAACTCTGAAGACTGTATCCTCGCCAAGGACATTGTTTTGTAAATGAAAGGAGTTTGGTGCACTCAGGAATTAAGAGGAGGTGTTCTGTACACATCATTAAATGAGAGGTTTTATATCTAAAAAGAAATAGTTGAGAGGCATTACACTTAATCGCTTTCATGCAAAGAGTTGCCACTCTCAGATCAGATTAGCTCAGATTAGCATAAATACTGGAAGCAGGGGAAAACAAACACAATCCACCTTCCAACACAACTAAAGCTAACAAATTAACACATTTGATATATGTTTTTGATGCTCTGTCAAATCAAACAAAACAGAACTCCTGGAGTCTTGTCGTCACCGTGACGTGTTTTTGAGGAAGATTGTGTGTTACGATCGGAAGCTCCAGCACAGCTACTGAATAAACCATGTGGTGGAACTGTCTGGTCAAGAATGAACTTTCAATTTCACCCACTCTGACCTGCTGAGAATATCAGCATTTTTGTTTAATTCTAATAAACATATTTGTATTTTACTTCTTTTCGCCCTGAAAAAAATAAGTTGAATACTTAAATCCCTGTGAATCTGACAGTTTACATGTTAATATTCAACCAGTAGTGCTATGTGTTTGCTTTGGATCAAAAGTGAATTGACTGTGTTTAATAAAAGTCCTGTCAAAGTAAATATACAACTAGGGTTGGTAATCTTGAGAAGCTAACAAGGCGACGCTTGATTTGAAAAAGTATTCAACGATAACTCCAGCCCAGTGTTGCCAACTCTCCTCCAGTGAAAGTAGCTAGCAGCATTAGCTCCAAAAGTGGCTAAATCACCAAGCCATTAACTGACAGCCCGTCCTTTCTGGCCTTCCTTAAAAAGCCACTCCCCCAAAATCATAATTGTGAACGTAAACAACGAACATGGCTACTGTTAGCGCTCACAGCTGTTAAGCTAGCAGCTGGGGGAAGACTCCAGCGCGGCTCAGTGAGTGCAGACAGGAAGTTGCGTCTTTTTGTTGTCAGAGCATTTGATTTATTGCTGCTAATGAAAATTTCAACTAATATAACAAAAACGTTTTTTAGTAAGATCCTCCACGCTAGCTTTAATGGAGCCTACTTTGAAGTGTTTTCATTGCCTCTAACGAGTCTGTCTTGATCTCGACTGTATTGAGCTTGTTTTAGGGGAGGCCTCTTCTCACACTTTTTGCTTTCACTTCAAATTTCTCAGTCTCAGTACATCACAGTAATTTTCTATATTGAATCAAATAATACATTCCAGTGCACACATTTATATTCTTAAGAGTGCTATTTCTCACTCTAATTAACAGTTATAAATGGGTATGTACAGAATTGGATTTGTGAAAAGTTGCCACCATCACACCGGGTAAATTGTCACATACTATTTTTCAACAAATAAGGACATTCCAAACTCATTTATGCAGTTAGAAGTCTGATTCATTGAGACAGATGTTTTCGAATACCAGGGCTTCATTTGTGCCGGTGCATTAAAAAACAGGAACAACCCATGTAAGTAAATAAATGAAAATATAACAAATAGTCTGAGTAAGACAGATTGATATGCAGACCAAAACACACTCTTACTAGAAAAACAAGTGTATATGAATAACAAATTACAACAATAAATTATCATTTTTTCAGTTCCAATTCCAAACTAAATGCAACACGAATGAGCCAAATGGACTGGTCCAACGTTGTTTAAATGCTGCTGCTGATGTGAGTCATCGGCAGAGTCACAGTTGTGACTGGAATAAACAGAGAAGCCTTTTGTAGAAGCCTCATGTGTTGCATAAAATACATTTCACCCATATTTGTCACATGTGATGATTTGCCCCCAAAGCACTTAAGACTACTGGCTCATAGACTATTCAAGCAGTTTTGTTAAGTTTTTACTTTTATGGTTAAAAAAATCTGAAAATTGTTCTCACCTCAGACTACGTTGACATAATACTGCTTGTCGAGAGCAATAGCGCAAGTGTTTTTTTTTTTAGCTAGCGCCCTCTGGTGTTGGAGGTATAAGCAGTGTGCCAACTTGCCCCGTTCTCCCCTGAACAGTTTGATTTTATTATTATGATTCCCTTTGAACCTTGTCTCTACGGTGCAGCAAAACCTCTCAGCAGCAGCAGCAGCAGCAGCAGCAGCAGCAGCAGAAGCTCAGGGTCTGCCAGCAGCCAAACAGGGCAGCAGGGCAGCGTGGACCGTGACTGTTAGCAGCGTATTCCCATGGGCCCCGCCAAGCCTGAACCACTGGGACACCACAGCAGGGATGTAATCACCACCATTACGCTCCAGGTGCTGCTGAAATAAAAGATGGAAACAAGCCTCCGGCGGTGTTGCCATGGATCAGAATCCAATTAAACACTGTTTAGCTCGACACAAACTGCCAGTCGTAGCCTGTTGACTCATGAAATTAATGTATTGTCGTGGCACAAAGAAAGTGTAGCAACAGAGAGTGCGGCATGACCCGAGTCAGGACCCATTCAAATCGCTGCAGCTTCATTCTCTGCTGATGTAAATTTCATGAGGCAATTGAAGTGTCAGAGAGAAGACACAACACCGCATCTGCAATTCCACAACCTGGGCTTTTTTTCTTGTTGCTGTTGTTGTTGTTGTCACGGCTCCGTTTTTGAAGGTCATCTGTTTGCTTAAGCTCGCACACAAACACATGTCGGTACCTCCAAATGCAGTGTCACATTTATCCCCCAGGCATTTTATGCATACACATAAAAGCTAGTGGAGGTGAAGGGTTGCCACATTCCCCGGGAACTTGGTAATGGATATTTGGAAATGCCCCGAAGAGGTAACAAATGAGAGGTGTAAAGTTAAATGTCCTGTGAAATCATCAGGAGATCTGAAACAAGCTGCCTTTACAGCCCCGGGGAGGTTTCCACAGACAATTATCTCGGGCACACCCAGAACCCCGGTGTGACCACAGGTCGGCGTCGCAGGTTCTGGAGACGTTGCGGGTGAGTCGGAGTCAGGGACGAGGGAGCCGTCCCCCTGAGGTCACCGCGAAGACTTGGGCTCGCCAGCCTGGCGTTCCTCCACAGAGCGTGTGTTAGTGGAGCGCTCTTGCCTGCCCCGCTTCAAGCAGGTGCTCAGTTCCAGTGGCTTAATGTGGGACGCCAGAGTGCAGGCAGTCCGTCAAAACCACTTTGGATCAAATTAATGCAACCAGGTGTGCCCCTGCAGTTGGGGCACAGGTGACACCTGCTACTTCCCTTTAATTAGAGCTCAAACAGCTGTTTCAGGATAGACCGAGAGGGAGAGGGTCCCCGGGTTAGTCTGCTGCCTCAGTCACCGCTTGATACTGGTCACATTTGATTATTGCTGCCCGTTTTTTGGGTAACACCGATACATAAATCAATACCTGGCAGAGGGCAGTTGTGCATTTTTCCCTTTTAGTGGCGAATAAAAAGAAGAAGTAATAATGACATTGAATGTGTTTGCCTTCTTGAATAATCAATTCCCCCCTCAGAGCATGTAGCCTGTGAGAAGAGCATGGCAAAGCTGTCCGAAAAAAAAAGGACAAATAGGACTCGCTTGCTAAGTAAGGTGAAGATAAAAGTGGAGGCAGTCTTCATCTCGTCGCTGTGAAGAATTTTCAAGGGGCTGCAAGCTCTGAGAGTACTTTAGGTAGCTTTGATCTTTCTTGGATGCAGTAATAAGCATAGTGCAGATGAAGAGAGAGGGTATCCATCTTGAAATATGATTTCCCTTTGGTTCCGTAACAAGGCTAAAAAGAGGTGGGTGGTCAGCTCCGGGGGCTCTGCAGGAAATTTCTAAGCTCCTGACAAGGTGAGAGCTCACACATACGACAGGAGGATCTGAACAAAGTGATATTACTCCGAATGTTTGAGAGGCCCCTGCAGCCGGGGATCCTGTGAGTCACTGCTAAAACTGCACCCCCCCACCCCCCACCTCCCCCCCACCCCACCCCCTGCAGTCTGCAAGTCACAGAGTGGAGGATCTGTGCCATAAACCTACATGAGGAGACGACAGAACATTTCTGAATCTGCCTTCGCACAGCATGCCTGATGCGCCGCACCTCTGAGGTAAACGGGAAGAAGAAAAAAAAATGAATGACACCGGTTTGATGATTACTCTCTTCATACATATGCAAATATACAGTATGTGCAATTCTAATATTATGACAACAGCGTTCACTCATCCAGGGATTTGACTCGGAATTAAAAGAGATCTTTTTTTTTAATGAACGGCTCAATGAAAGAAGATGTTTTCTTTTAACAAATGGAAACCCGAAGGCTCGTTTCCCTCCAGCTGGAAACAGATCAAAAGGTCAGTCTCACATAAGAGGTCCATTAACCAGCAGAGAGCAGTATTGTGGCAGCAAAGTCCTCCCCCATCATAGCTTAATAATTTAGTATGCAAAGAGGAAACAGAGATAGTCGTGTATCTGGCGCTTTCTTTGCTGACAGTGTTTTGACTCCAAAGGCTTTTCATCAGGTCAGACGTACGAACGACGTCCCCGACACTACAGAGGGAGGCTGTACGGCGGAGATTAAGACTTCAGAATCCTTTCAAGAGACACGGCGTTAATGTTATTATGTACACTGCAGATTTACTCTCAGAATTTGCTGTTCTTTCTATTATAAAGCGGAATGATTTGTGAATAAACAGGTGGGGGTTTTGAGTCAGACACAAACCAGAAGAAAACTCCTTATTGACAGAATGGGACTTATCTAAACACAATGAATATGTTGAATGTAAAAAACACATTTGTCCTGTTGCCATATTTGAATAATAAAAAAAAAGAAAAGAGATCTATGCTTTTGTACCTGATACAGGTACTAAAGGAAGGCTCTTTCATTCTTCTCTTTGTGCTGCACAGGATCACAAAGGTGACAGAAGACCACAGAGACAGACCCAGAATGGAAAATGAACAAAAAAAACAAAAACAACACATAACGGTGAATACACCTGAGTCAAGAATGCCTTTTGGCGGTTTGTGAACAAATAAAAGCTGTGGGTGTCCGACCTTGGCACACGTTGCCAACTTCAAACTGGGTCAGCAGTCACCTCTGCTTGTGAGGAAAGTATATTCTTCGTTTTGTTGAAATCTGACGCTCCGGGTGGATGCATCCACGGAGATGCATCGTCCCTGTATGGGAAGGTAAATGCTCGCACTTGTTTGCAGCGGAAGGAAGAAGACGGTTCATTTTCGGTGGCACCTGTGACCCGCCACCGTTTTCTGTCACAAACAACTGCCTCGGTGAATGAGGAGGGGAGAGAGGAAGATGCATCGCGGCGGCGTCTCGTTGTTTTTGTCCCAGCAGCCTTTGGGGCGGACGTATGCGGAGCAATGCCAGAGTGTCATCGCGCGGCATTGATTTAGGAAACCTCCGCAGCTGATTGATGATTTCCACTCCGGACTCTGAACAATGTTCAGTTTTGCAATGTGATGGAGTTGCTCCACATAGGGGTTGCCACCATATTTTCCATTTTTTTTTTTTTTTTTTAATAACGGTCATTATCATTTCAAACCCTTGAGCATATACATTACTTGCCTTTGAATTCTATCAACAGTGCTTTTTCCAGAGCTGGAGCCCAAACGTGAATGAAGCGGTGCAAAGTAATTCAGTCCTTCAACCACCTGCCTCTCCGATGAACAGAGACACAGACACGTCCCTGAACATGCCCAAGGGCTCTTATCACGTCCAGCTGTCAAACCGGTGCTGATCCATCATCCGAGTTCTGTGTTCACATCGTGACACTTTGACCTCTCGGAATAAATCTTTTTTTTTTTTTCTCCAATATATTTGAAAAGTTGGATTTTCACAGATTTTGTGCTTGAAGATACCGGGATGCATTTTCACGTTTCACAAACACGTCTACTGTGTGTGTGGTGTGTGTGGGTTTGAGTGTGTGTCTGCCAGCCTTTATAAAAAGGTGTTTCTTGTCTTTTTGGAGGGACAGATCAACAAGGACAGACACATTGTGGCCAGTTGTTGCCACCTTTTTTTTTTTTTGTTGTTGCTGCATTTTATCGTTTCATCCAACGCAGCAGGACTTTTCCAGATTTCCTGACGGATTCTTCCTCTTCTTTTTGCTCCTCATCACACACAAATTGTGATCTGTTCCCAAGCCCTGCAAACCTAAAACAACAAAGCTGCATTTACTGGTAACCTTGGAAACTGCAGTCTTGTTTGAAATGGCTGTAGCACTGGCTCTTCAGAATTTCAAATTATTCAACCATCAACAATTGTATCATGAAATCAAATCAAAACCCAACCACCTGATTGTGTGTGTTTTTTTTTTTTACATTGACAACTGAAATATGAGACCAGCAGCATTGCAACTGGTTTCAGTTTACACACCGACGATCCGGACGCGATTTTCCTCAACACAAGTGTTATTTCATCAACATAACACAACGCAGCATTATTCGCAGCAAAGAGGATTTAGCAGTTCTGCAGTAATCAATAACAGACTTTGTGGACTTAATCCATCAAAAACAGTTGAAATGCGAGTGGGAAGACCCTTTGATTCTCTGTCTGGCCACAGAAAACATTTCCATTTGCCATATTTTCCGCTGTTAAAACGCTGAGATGAATCCTTTACTTGTAGGATGCGGAAGATTATGCTGCAGGCAAACTTGGCAAGCCTCAAAAGTTTGTATTTGAGCTTGGATAGACTACAGTCTATGTGGTGTAACTGGTGTAATGAAATCAAGCCTCTCCCCTGGTATGCCCCTCTAATCTTGAAATAGGAACACAGAAATATTGTGATCCATTATGGTAATATTGTAGCTCGTGTGAAATCATGAAAATAATTCAAGCTGTTCAACTCGAGTCATTTTTTCAGTGCGGTCTGTGACTCTTCTACAAGAAGAGAGAATAATACAAACCATAGATTTATAACTACACATGTGTGTGTGCATGCAAAACAAACACATATCCCCCAATATAGAGAATCATTATAACAGAAAAATGATACCTGCAATTTTACCATCAAGGGGAATGCCATAAAAATGCTAATAAGCAAACATATATGTTATTTGAATTCCTCTGAGACAAAAAAAATGTATAAATAGTGAGACCCTCCAACTATAATGTAATTCTATATGTATTCATGTTGCTGAGCATTATTAACATTCATTTAAATTGGCTTTTGATGCTATTTTTCAACACTACAATATCAATATGAACATCTTAAATGATTTGAATCCCTCCCGTTGCACAGTTTAAAACCATATCTCCTTTATTCCAGTGACCCTCCGGTGACACGGCATGACATTCTAAAATACTCTAGAACTACAAATAATGCATTCGACACATCAGTCAAAGCTAAAGCCTGTGTGTGTGAAATACCACACTCAATTATCAATCACGGGCACCCAGAATGCACCTGTGAAAACACCTGTAACCAATTAGATAACTTGGAAAAATCAGAGCTTGAACAATGGAGGCCAACTTTAGAGGCAGAGAGTTAGAGGGCTGTCACCCCCCCGCCCCCCCCCCACCCCCCAATCATTTATGCCAAACAGTATTCTATGTTTTCATACACAATGTGCTGTTCAATGACTGGAACTCACCGAACACAAATTGTTTTAGGTCATTGCAACAACAACAACACTGTTTTACTGCGAGGTCCGTATCCTCTGAGCTGGCGTCGTCATTCCCTCTGAAGACACGGAGCTTGACAAAGGGCTCATCTGTGTATAATTTCATAATTTAAAAACAAGGCTTTAGGCTTCCTCAAACAGCTGGGCGCTGTAGTTTTCAAACCCAAAACAGGAGTACTACTTACTAGAGGAATTGTGTTTTTTTTTGGCTTTCCGTCGGATATGTTGACAAATTATCCCCAACATTATTCTTAAATCTATTTTGAATAAAGTGTAAAATGTTTACCTGCCTTTTTTCCCTCCATTTATCCATTTTGCCCTAAAGTTACTGTGATTATTTCTTTTACAGTCTGTTACTTTATAATAGCTGCTAGTTATATACTGCGGGCTTTTTTTTCCCCCCGCAGTTACTTGTCAATGGCTGCACCTTAATAACTGTGATTTTCGCAGTACGTTTCATACAGTGTACATTATCTTGCATTGCTCTCACCACAGCCACATTCGCCCCGCTCACCATGCCGTCCATTCCACAGCCGCACCTTGAATGCTCATGAAGACACAAACTAGATACTATTCACCCAGCATAGTGCACCATCTCAGTTCACAGATCGGATAAGAGGTTTTTCAGCATCTCCTTCAATTCATAAGCTTTGCACTGTAGCCATACATTTCTTTTTCCCTCCCCCCCCCCAAAGTACAGTACACAGGGGCATGATTACCTCTCCATACCTGTTGTGATGGAGACATTTCCTCCATGACTTGGGGTCCCTTCATGCTTTCATTACAACACAACCATACATCTTCCCTGTATCTTGATGGTGTTCGGGGAGTGCAGCAGCCATCTGGGGAAGCATACAGACATACAACACTGCATCATTTGTGGCAACCTATCAACACCAACCTCACCTTTTTAATTCTGATTTAGAGGGCGAAGCGAGCGGTTGGGGCGGGAGGTGCTGATGGTACAATCCCCCTTCGCGTCGGGCCCACGGAACAAAAGAGACCGCGGAGACCAGATCTCCTTCCGAGAGACACATGAATCATCTCTGACAAGGCTCCTCCTCCCGCCGCGTTTGCCGCCATGAATTATCTACCTCTGTAAAGGCCTTGATCAATTAGTCAATTGCTCAACTGCAGCCCTCAATTAACAAGGTGATTCCCGATGCCGCTTGCTCCTAACATGTTGTGCATTACTTGACGCTGCCAATTAAAGCGGCGCTCCGCCACAGCTCTCAGAGGCGATACCGGGTAAGTATACTGAGGGATTCATCTATAACCACTCTGCGCCTGTGAAGCTGAAAATGAGGGGGTAGAAAGCGTCTCCCTTAGATTGATGTGCTCAGGGATGCTGTTAGAGAATTGATTTTGTTATAAATTCAGAGAGAAGGTGCCAATCACCTGTGTTGGCAGCCAAAAACACCCAGTCTGAACAGAATTTGAAACGAAAGGCAGGGGTAAAAGGAGGTGTCTGCGGGTTCAAACAGAATACAGATTGGCAGTGGGATGTGAGGGCCCCCAGTGCTCCAGAGCAACATACCACTACCATAAGTCCACTCCAATAGACCGTTGCATGTGTCAAGGGGACTCTGGTGCGTGAGGCTTGCTGTAATTGGAGCAATCTGCTCCCTTGGCCTGGAGCTGCTGAGGCTGTTACATGTTTGAAGTCATAACCCTGGCAAGATGTCCTCCGTTTTTTTCCCCCCACTGCCGGTGAGCAGCGCTGCTGCCTGTTTCGAGAAGCACCAACCTCCGGCGCGCTCTTCACTGCACCTAAACGCCCTTTGACATTTGCACTTATGAAGTGCCAGGCAGCTGCCATCATGTTTTTATGCTTGGTCTATCCCAATTCCCGTTCCTGTCTGTGAATTAGAAAAGACAATCTCAATGAAGTACAGTAGCATGCTGCAGAGCTGGAATCCACGTGTGTTTTGGTTGCATTTCCAATGTGCCGCTTTCTCAAAGGTTAATCTTTGAGCAGTGACTTTGAATTGCTACAGGCCATAAATATATATGAATGATAAAGCTGTGTGCTCTTTGTGTGGGAATTGTTGCCTTTTGACAGAATGAGGATAGGCGTTTCCCCCTGTTTTCCAGTCTTTGTGCTAAGCTAAGCTAACCGGCTGTTTTACATATTTATTTAAGCTTCATTTCTAAATTGCATATCTAAACAAAAAAAGGAAACACATATATATATATATATATATATATATATATATATATCCACATTTTTGTAAAATGAACCCTTGTGCTGTCTCCACATCAGTAACCCATTCTCTGGCCAT
Source organism: Cebidichthys violaceus (assembly GCF_023349555.1). Taxonomy (NCBI): domain Eukaryota; kingdom Metazoa; phylum Chordata; class Actinopteri; order Perciformes; family Stichaeidae; genus Cebidichthys; species Cebidichthys violaceus. The sequence continues at coordinate 2,396,533 of NW_027176595.1, read as the reverse complement.
GAAAGAGCTCCATAATTTGCCTCTCGATGCTCGTAAGCGACTCAAATAACAAACAATACATTGGTCATTTTCAGGCTTGTCTCATCTGCATATACACTGCAGGTGTTATTTGTTTGACTTCACTTCAGCACAGCAGTGACAATGCGTGAGAGGGAGGATGCGGAGGGAACATGTCCAGCGGGTCTCAGGTGATCTCTGTTGAAGTGCTAATCCATGTAATAGAGCAACTGTGTTTTCTCTCAGCTCGAGAGCACAACACATGAATGGCCTCTCAAATCCTCGCATTAATATTGGAGTTGATGGACTCCCATCAAAGCTGCTGGGCCGGATGCATTACATTTCCTGGCTCATTGAAATCACTTTTTTTTTTTTTTTTTTTCCCCCACTTCATTCTTTTTTTTTTTTTTTTTTTTCAAATTAGCCATGCTTTGTTGGAGGAGTTTCTTCCTCAGAAGAGAGATGAGGGCCGTAGATCTATTCCAGAGCCGGCTGCTGAAACAATCCTGCTCACGGCGTGCGATGCATCTGCCTTTTACCTTAAGTGGTTGCGACTCCTTTATAAAAAAAAACAAAAAAAAACACAAATGTGATTTGAAGTAATGGCTGCATCGAAGAAAAAAACAACCAACAACCAGGAAGAATCTCATCCGGCGATGCGTGTCTTCTTCTTCAGTCGCAGTGATCCGAAGGGTGCCTGAACAAATCACATTAATTCTCTAATTGCATCAAAAATCTTTGGCTTTTGAAACCTTCATTTTGCAGTAAGTTGTCGTGCTGTGGTGCTGCTCGGGGGGTACAGGAATACTGCCACCTCCTCCTGCATCCTACATCCAGAGCGCTTGACACTTCCGCAGGGCTCCGTGTGAGGCCATCTCAATCATTTGCTACATGTATTCCCGCGTGCCCCGAATTGTACCTGACAGCCTGCATAATTGCGGGACTCCTGCGGGTCGTGCAGGTCCTGATAAAGGCAAGTCGGGAAAGGTTTCTCAGTAGCTGCAGATGTTTTTCTAATCAAAAGAGAATATTGCAGGTGTGATGAGAATAATTAAACGTAATTAGCCGCGCTGCCGCTTCGAGCTATATGCATAGTCGTGCCCTAAATTAGGACATCGCTGGTGCTCTGCCTTTCGTCCGCGTGGTTCCCAGCACGCTGCGCACAAATGTACAAAAATATCTAGCAGAGGTCAAAGAAAGTGTTAAAATCTTCATGCGCTCGCTAGCTGTTAAGTGCATGTAGTGCCAGACAGCACGAAAATGAGCTAAAAGGGAAGGAACATATGAACACACTGTGTTGAAATGATGATGCACGTCGTGTCCTTGCTTTGCTGATATGAAAGTATGTCTTTGCAGACTAATTTACTTGTTTTTTTTTTCTTCTCCTCACAATTTCATAATGAGATTTGTGTCCAGATGAATATCTTATGCTAGCTCTGTTGTCATGACGGGGAACCCGAGTTAAGCCATTTTGTTTTAGGCTATCTGGCAGCAGAGCATGGGCTATTTGTATGCACTCGGTACACACATAAGACACACAACACAAAGTGAATAAATACCACATTTCCATACACTAAACCGCTTTGCTGGAGTTGTCATTTTCTCTCATTTACTGTATATATTACCTCCAGCTGTGTGAGACAACAGCATTGATTACACAGTGGGACATTATCAACATCCAGATGATGTTTGTGTCTAATGCCGGCGTTCCAGAGCCACGCTGTTTATAGATGTTCATCAGAAGAATCGCCAAGCTAATCAGGACTTCCAGTTTTACAGAAACCAGGGTTTCATATCAACACAGTCAATATTTATCTTGCTGTTCTGAGCACTTCTGAGGGACTGTTTCTCCCTGCTATGAGCCAAAGCATGTAAAGTGGTTTATGTGAGGAGCCGCACTTTATGTAAAACTCTAACATATGAGTAAAAGTATCAGTCAACGATATGGGATTGCAATACAAAGAGGACACACGAGCATTATATATGCAAAATTGCATCATAATCAGGTAATAACATTAATGTGCAAGGATATTGTAATGAAAAAAGAAAGAAAATCAATATGAATAGACATTTTGGTATCAATAAGAATATCTCTATATATAGAAAATGGGTGGCATACGTTAAAAAGACTCATAATAAGATTATAATATAATAAGATAATGTGTTAAATGCAAGACCAAAATTGCTTTTCACATTATCTAAAAAATGATATAGACAAAGGGTAATAATCAATAATTTTATCAATCAGTTCACTGTGTTTTAAAGTCACTGCTGCCATAAGAAACTACTGAGATCACGACATTCATGCTGGATGTTCAGTGCCACACTCTGATAACCCGTCACCACATGGATTGGTTCATTTCAAAAAGGGACTTTTCACATTTTATCACGCCGCCAGAAAATTACAAGGTTGTCTGATTAACTGATTCTTGAGGAAGAAAAGCCTCATAAATCACTTTTACAAATGGGCATAATCACCACAGTGTGGGGCAATCAATTTTATTATCACAGCCTTTTACCACCAGGTGTCTAAGTATGTGGGTGGTCATTACGTAAAGACTTCCTGACACAAAGAGAACATCCAAAAATGACTGAGCATTTCTATTAACTGCTCCAACTTCTTTTTTCCCCCCCCTGCCATTTCCTCACCTCCGCCTCACGTTGCATTGAATCTCTCATTGAGTTGTTTCTCCTCTTCTCTTCAGCGGTTATCTTTTTTTTTACTGAGTTGTTCCTCGTCTGCTTTGGAGAGCTTGGGTTCTGTTGGGAACAGTTTACCGTTGTCAGCCCGTAAAGCCCACGGAGACATTTTACGTGATATCGAGCCGTACAAATAAACTTGACTTGACTTCACAAGGCTTCTCCTCTGGGTGCTCCAGTTTCCTCCTGCAGTCCAAAAGACATGCAGGTCAGGCTGACTGCAGCGTCTGACTTTCCACACATGTGCCAATGTGAAGGTGTGCGTTAGCCTGCGATAGACCGCTGACCCTGTCCCACATGTTTCCCTGGCTTTCTCCTCCGGCATGCAGACACATTTTTGGGCCTGAATAAAGAGTCGAACTAGGTATAGAAAATGGATGGATGGATGGATGGATGGATGGATGGATGGATGGATGGATGGATGGATGAACGAGGGGGGGTGTATGACACTGATCGTCGGTGTCCACCCACTGCTGAAATCAGCCATGTTTCATGTAGCAGATGGTCAGACATAATGAAGGTAGAATCTGTGAGCTGGAAAGCAAACAGATTCATTTGGGTTACAATGAAATGACTGAACAAATCCGACTCACCAACTCACTGGTTTGGCTCATCCGACATGGTCTTCACGGGCTTTATACTTGTGACTAACATACCTCAGTGTTGTTTTGAGTGTTGCATAATTTACACAGGAGATTTGTCAGGCTACATCCAGCAGCCAGTCTGAGCACAGAGCACCAAATCAAACTCATGTATAATCCTGCACATTGCCCAGATATTACCTATTATATGCAACTAATTAGTTACTAGAAATACATTTGGAAGGAAAATGTAAAAGAGAGCTAAAACCTAGAAATGAGAAATTTGCACGTCCGGTTCCCTCATCTCAAAGTCAATGGGTTTCTGGTCAGAGGCCTTTAATATGATCCGTGGTTAACTCAAGCTTTATATCTACAACATGAAATATGTCAGTAGATATCCCTGTATGTTGAAGGTTTTACACGTCTTGCTAACAAGTGGCTAAATGAGACTGCTAAACGTCATGGCGCCTATAACACTAGTCCGCCTTTTAGATTTGTACATTACATTATTACATTACGGTCATTTAACAGACGCTTTTATCCAAAGCGACTTACAATTCAGTATCTATCTACACGCTGTAGACGCAGCTACGGGAGACATTTAGGGGTTGAGTGTCTTGCTCAAGGACACATTGACATGAGACTAGCGGAGCCGGGGATCGAACCACCGACCCTCTGATTGAAAGGCGGCCCTGCTCTCCACTTAGCCTCGGTCACCCCCATTTCCACTCCTGCCAATTGCATTCATGCTTTAAAAATCATAACAGTGGGGTTCATTTGTGAAGATTGTCTTGCTGAACAAAAACGTGGAAATATCATAAATGTTTATTTTCTGCAATAATCCAAAATTCAATGGAATAACGTTGGCTTTTTGTTGAGAGAACTAATGCGATGCTACCTACAAAAAAAGACCTCATCCCTGCAGAACTCTGTGCCTCCAGGTTTATGTTTTCTATTAACATAATGAGGACATGTTGACTCGCTGACAAGTTGCAAGAATGTTGATATAGCCTATACTGAACAAATGAATGAAACGTTCACTGCCTGAAACATCCTATCTTGCGATACAATATCCAACAATTCTTTTAGCCTCGTTTGCCACATTACCACAATGTAAAGCGTCAATTCTTCATTTGCCGAAGCAGATGTTTTCAATTTCAATTATGTTTCCTTTTGTCATAGTAATCATTTAGACGTTTAAATCCACCCCTTTGTTTGTAAATGTCAGCCCTTGTAACTTCCATGTTCACTGATGATTTCTACGTGTGTGTGTGTGTGTGTGTGTGTGTGTGTGTGTGTGTGTGTGTGTGTGTGTGTGTGTGTGTGTGTGTGTGTGTGTGTGTGTGATGTGACATAGAGAACAATGAGTGCAGGGAGGTTTGCGACATATTCATCAAAAACAAGTTTGTTAAACCGGATTTACTGACATGAGAAGCAATGTACAAAGCAGATACAGCTGTATTTAGTTGAAGCATGGAATAAAAGGGTACTGTAAGTTTAAGGACACTGAAAGTGGATTTATATCTTCAAATATTATCTTTAACATGAATATATCTTATGAAAGGATGAATCATCGTGCTGGTAGCAGAGGCCTGCCCTTAGCACATGGATCAGTCCGGATCAGGAGCTCTTTTTTTGTGATTCCTGAAGTGTAAAGCTACTCTAATAGCCACCGTCTCCACACCTGCATACCAAAGAGACTCTCTTATTCGTCCAAATTACTGCGCAGAGGAATCCAAAAATATCACTCGCACCGTTTAAATTTGCAGCGAGAGATAAACTTAAATACGCCGACCACAACACGACTGATTTATCAGTAATCCATTAAAACGGGCCAGTCGAGGTCCAAGGTACTGGATAGCATGACAAACGAGCCCCGATAAGGAACGAGTGCTCAGTTTCAACCTTTATCTTTATCATCTTATTTTGTCTCTTCAGACAAAAAATCCACATATGCAGAGTTGGTCTGTTTACATTTTGCTGGCATTTTTAAAAAAAAGGCAAAGAAAGCAAAGCCCAGGACTCTTGGATTTAGTCAAATTGTAGGAGGTGACATGATTATGACATATGCACAATATATAATGTGAGCACTTCACTATACTTCTATGTGCTCCCCTTTGTTCCTAGCGAGGTGAACGCTGTTACCTCGGTTTTGCACTCGGAGTCTTCGGAAGGGAGGGGTGAGTCGAGGGGCTCCGATGCTGCTAAATCCTACTCGGAGTCTCTTTAATTATTTTCTTTAATGTGAAATTTGACCCTGAAGCCCTGCATTCACGGGTCAATTAATCTGAGAGTTACCTCATTTTTATATTTTCTTTTTTTAAATAGCTGTTTTGTTTACTGCAGCTTAAATGTGGTGCTAATTAATTTACAGAGTTGTTTGTTCAAGGCTTAATGGATCTCTGTGAATCAACAGGCAGCATCTCGTCTCGCATAACATTAAGCATCAAAGTGTGTGAACAGGAATTTTGGAGCAACAAACTTTTACTGGCACCAAATTCTGAACATTCAACACTTCGCAATTTCTTTTTTTTTTAACTGTCATTGTTTCAGTTGTATTATTCTTATTGCTTACTTTATTAATGCAATGTGTTCCCTTTATTATGTTAGGCTGGCTTGCTGGTGCACTTCTGGTTATTAATGTATAAATGCTCTGTTGTTTGCTTGCTGGTGTTTTGTGACTGCAGATTTCTCATTTTCCAGCATGGTATTGTTAAATTTCATTTGTTGTCAGCAGCCTCGGAGTAAAATGAAGTTGTGAAATTTTAAACACAATTTGCAGCCCCACCCTCAAAAAAACCCCCAAACAAACAAACAGCGTTGCGGTTCTTTATTTGAAAGAGCCAGTAAAAGTGACAGTTGGAAATTTCAAAAAGCGTGACTCCCATATGTAGTTGCAGCTTTGAAAACAACACAGTTTAGAGTATTATTTACAGGTCATGAAGCCTGAACGCTGGGCATGAATAATAACAACCGACACCATCTGGGGAACTTCAAAGTTTCACATTAGCCAGTAATGAACATTAGTGTTATAAAGAGGGTCACTGAGCAAATCTAACTCACACAGAATGTTCCTTCATTCGATGCACCCTTCGAGAAAGCAGCAAATGCTGCAATAAACCAGTGAGTGAGATTCAACTTTATAGCATGTGGATGAAACCACATCTATTATAAACGCTGTGGCTGCGGCTCCCTGCCCTGAGCTTAAACTGCTGTGACTAGAAATCCAGACAAATGTTTAAGCGCTCTGCACAACAGAGACACAGACTTGTGTTTGGAACAAAACACAACCTGACGTAGTAAATAGAGACTCATCCTTTGTTCTGATAATTGTTCACGAGAAACAAAAAGTGATATGTATGTTGGGATGATGTGGATAAAGAGAGGGGTGGTGAACAGCAAAGAGAGACACGACACTACTCAGAACGACCACAAAGAGGCCCAGGGTGACAACAAAGAGGTGCAAAACCATTACGAGGAAACACAAAATGACGTCAAACAACCACAACGAGGCACAGGGTGACAACGCAGAGATGCAAAACTACGACAAAGATGCACACAACAACCACAACAAGGAACAGGGTGACAACGTGAAGATGCAAAACTACGACAAAGATGCACAAAACAACCACAACGAGGCACAGGGTGACAACGCAGAGATGCAAAACTACAACAAAGATGCACAAAACAACCACAACGAGGCACAGGGTGACAACGCAGAGATGCAAAACTACAACAAAGATGCACAAAACAACCACAATGAGGCACAGGGTGACAATGCAGAGATGCAAAACTACAACATAGATGCACACAACAACCACAATGAGGCACAGGGTGACAACGCAGACATGCAAAACTATGACAAAGATGCAGAAAACAGCCACAAGAATGCGTAGGGTGACAACAAAGACTTTTCTAAATCTGTGCTCATCCTCAGTCTGGCCCCACATTCACAGGTTTCTTGATTATAAACAGTCAATATGCCATCAAGGTTAACTGATGGCATGTTTCTGTTTCATGTATATATTTATGTTATTTTCACACTGACAAATGCCGACTCTGAAGGAGTATTGATTCAGATCAAGAAGCTGCACATCCAGGCGAGGTGTGAAACAGGAAGTCTCCGTTTGTGAATACCGAGTTGCGTATTTGGACACCATTTGTCGTACTGCACCTTAAAAACTGTTTTGCTTGAACTTGTTTGGTATCATAACTCTGACAGAATCCTCTTGTGCAGCAGCAGATGTGTGAAAATAGTCTCCATGTTGTGAGAGCCGAGCAAGAACAAGTACAAACTGGAGTCTTTCTAATATGTCACGTTTGCTCTTCTCTCCTCTCGCTGAGTGCTCTGTAACAACCAAAAGCAATGCATTATTTATGTGTATGTGATTTTTTTTACCCCCTCTGCCTCTCGATAAAGAAAGACGACTTCATGCTACAAACGCTTGACGGTAACGCCATGTATTTTAACACTTCTTCCTCACACATGCAAAGGGTGGAAATGTAATGAAAGTAGAGATGTGGGTTAAGAAATAGTGTTGAAAATGCAACAAAAAATATCTATAAAAAGGCTCAATTGTATGTTTCACAATTTGCTGTAAGCAACTTTTTGATGTGACCACTTACACGGTTTTGGTCAACTGAGGGATTTGTGAATTGTTCCCTGCTCAAAAAAAAAAAAAAGGAATTCTATAGTGATTGTTGCCTCAGAAAACTGGTGATCTAGAACCTCAAGATTCACATCATCTAGAGGGGAGATGAGCCTCAGCAAAACAGCTCTCCGCTGTTGAAGATGCGAAGTGTTTTCACTGATTTCATCCATCATCCAATCCATGCTTTGACTGCATCCTGAAGGGTGCAGCATCCATCCTGATGATTAGTTTTGGTGTTACACCCACTATTGGCGGCGGGGAGAAAATCAAGGCTGCAAGGCGAGTTCAAGACCTGGATTTGTCTGCAATGATCGAACATAAGGACAAGATGAAGCTGCATTTTGTGTACATGTTTATGGTTATGTGTCGAGCTTAGGCCCTCCGGAGCGCGTAGGAATCTTGTGGAAAGTATACGGCATTCAGCTGCACGTGTTGAGTCACAGCTGTGCTGCAGTAATCGTATGATGCCGATGTCACGCAGATGGACAGGAAAGCAGTAGTTCCACTGACAACTGGTCCAGGAGGAAGTAGCGGCAGTGCAAGAGTCGCACCCCAACACGGTGATGGGAATGAAGCAGCGACGTGCGCAGACAGGATGGGAGCCGACAATGGACCATTAGATCTCTTGTTCTGAGCTGTGATAGGCCAGGCCTCATTGTGTCAACTTCCCGATTCAGTCAGTTTACATCGTCTTCCTCCTGCCTCTCCAACTTCTTCTGCTGAGCCAACAGTTTGCCCTCTGCGCCTCAAAAGGGAAAGACTGTAAGACATGTTAAGCTCTAAGCGCTGGGAGGACAGAGTCATCATTGGTGTGACAGCCAGGTGCTGAAGGCGAGATACTCCAACCAGCATAGCGTGGCTGCACTTCCATCAGAACGGGGGGGGGGGGGGGAGCCACAGCCGAGAGGGTCAACTGAGCAGTTTACGACGGGCGGCTCAAACTGTGGCAGTATTTTCAGCTCAAATTCTCATCACTGTGACCGTAGCTTAGTCCAAACAATGTGTCCCGCTGTGCGAAAATATCAGCACAGGTTCTGAAAGTGAGCTGACCGTGTCCTGGGAGAACCGGGCCAGAGGAGGCCCGACGATGAGAAGATGACAGAGTGCCAGGGCTTGACGGCACAGCTAGGAGTGATGTACACAGCATGTGCTCATCAAGGAAGGTCACGCGCTTGTCTTTTCCACAACCCCCCCCCCCCCGCAGTCTCTTGACAGGAAGGGATTAACTGAGAAGGCATGCAGGACAAATCTCCCTGGGGAGGTGGACCGCCGAGAGGGAGGTGGGTGCAGGAGGCGGGGCCGTTTGTGAGCGTCACAGATGTGCAACACAGGCTGCGGTTTTATGACGGTCGTGGATTAAGAGGAGTCTTCCGTTAGATTATACACGTTGCCTGGACACATTCCAAGGCCTGATGATGATCAATCTAGTCTAGTTTAGAGTGGCTGATCTAAAAAGAGCAGATAAGACACTGATCCTCAGATAACATCACTGATTATGTACTTAACAGGGTAAGTGCAGAGTAAATGACGAACCTCTGTACACTGAAAAACAGTAAAATACAGGGAATTTCGCATTTGAAACCTGATTATTATCATTATAATAATCATGGATGGATAGAAATGCAGGGAAGAAAAATCTCAATATTATACACATGGTAGGATGTTACTGAGTACAATTACTCAATAACTGATTATAAGTATACATTTCCATAAGAAAATATGAATTTGAATTCATTTGACCATGACATATACTTATATAGTAGTACCTACCTAAAAGTCTATAAAATAGTTCAAATGAACTAAAAAAAACGACATCCATAAATAAAAAAACACTCACTGACAGCATTTTCCTACATCATGTTCACATTTTTGTTAGACTTTAGGTATATTTTGCGAATAATACTTTTACCTAAGTATCACTTTCTTGTAGTAGAGCATTTAACATGGTGGTATTACTACTTTTACTTACATCTGAATACTTCTTCCACCACTAAACATTCAGGAAACTGTTGCATTTGACTTCAGTTTGCTCATATTCATAATTGGTTGAACGTGGTGACATTACAAGCTAGTTAGACATTCACAAGTAAACTGACAACTATTTTCTGTCTGTTTTGGTTTTAAAAATGATTCACAGATCTGGTAAATTGATACATTTAAAAAAAATAATAAATAAAATGCCTCGTGTGTGTCGTACTTTATGTCTATCATGATGGTGGAGAGGACTGAACATTCTGCAGCATCTTCTCCCGAACCACTCAGCTCTACCGCTGCCAAAGCTGCTGGCAGCTCAAGCTCTACAGCCTGTCTTTACAATGAAAGACGAGAATTCTCTCAACCCTGCTTGAAGCGCAACGGCGGTCCTCCGACATGCCCGGTACACTCAAGTGTGCTTATAAATACATGTTAGTATTACATTTTGTCCCTGAGCACAGGACGGAGCTGCATTCATGGAAATAACGTCAGATGTTAACCGACTAAAGCTTAATAGTTTCACGTAATAAAGGTCAGATTCTCTTTCAGCGCTTTTATACTTCACTCTGGAAAATGGTAAGGATTGAGGCAAAGGTCTGCGATCGCATCTCACGCATCTCTAAGTGTGTTTTTGGCCTCATTCTCGTCGTACTTTGACTGCGAAATGAGACAGCGACTCTGATGTTAAGAGTTCCCATTGTCAGCTTTGAGCGCCGGAGGGGATTCTCAACCATATCAAATGAACTTTTAAAGAGCCACAGAGCCTTTTGTTCTTCTGCCAGAAGTATAAGATTGGATCCTGTTATCACTTTCCGTCGCCCTTTTCTTATCAATTGTTGTCGCAAACTGTTGGAGAGTAAGAATGGAACATTGACAGAATGACAACACGGCCACACATTAGAAGCATTTCAATACCAATACACCACAGTAGGAAAGCCAGCAAGCTCTTAATTGTCACTGGATACGATCGATATTGAAACCACCGAAGAAGTCGAAGAGTTCCAGGGTGCTTTTGTGGGCGAGATTTGTGGAACACAGTTCAGTTAAAGATCAGACTGGCTTCAGAGCGATGGCATCAAATGATTCAAGTTCAGCTTTAAAATACATTCTGGGCTACAGACGACTATCCACACAATAATCCGTCATGGATGCCAACTCTGCCCGACTAATTTAGCCAAGTCAGTCTGAGCCAAAGAGACAGCAGGTCCAGAGAGGCGGAGGTTGAGGTGAATGACAAAAGGGATTTCTACCAAACAGGAAACAAAACAACCGCTACACTAATCTGTTAGGATGCTCTGTGCTGCAGCAGGGTATTTATCCTATACTTACTAGCTGGTGCTGTGTATGCATGTGTGTGTGTGTGTGTGTGTGTGTGTGTGTGTGTGTGTGTGTGTGTGTGTGTGTGTGTGTGTGTGTGTGTGTGTGTGTCATAAATCTGTCTGTGAGATGAGATACGGACTCGCTGACAAAACCTGAAAAGGACGATGGCTCTCGTCTTTGGTCTTTAAAGTGTTTGAGAAGGACACCAATTAGCCTAATGGCGGTTTCACTATAGATGTAGGTTCACATTTTTAACTCGTACATGACATCTCAGACGGTCTCATTTTGAAAAGGAAAGATTTGTTTTCATACCCCTGATAAATATGTATTCATCTCTATGACCTAAAAGAAAAATGTGGAGATTTAAAGTCCATGTGAGTCAATATTTACGTGAATATAATATCTGATGGTTTCTTGGGGAAATTATCACAATTGGGCTCAGAGACACTTCAAAGCAACGGCAGAGTGCCTCACCAGAACAGTGTTGTCAGGTCAAGTCTTTTGGTGTTTTAAAGCCCTAATATATCTACTTTTTTTTTTTTAACATTTCTATTGACCACCAAAAACCTGGTCTAAAGTCAATGATGCAGTATTTTACTGCTATTTAAAGGGCACATTGTTTCAACACACACACACACACACACACACACACACACACACACACACACACACACACACACACACACACACACACACAGCGACTTGCAGCAGCGTTCCTTCCCAGTTAAATAGCTTATCTGGAGTTCTTGATGGGAGGCAGAAGGTCCAGCGGACAGGGACCTCATACCTGTCTCTTCCTTCCCTTCACAATATAGACCAATGTATTCAGCGTCCCCGTCAAATGGACACATCATTTGCCAAATCCGCCATTAAAACAGCAATGCAAACCTGGCATTTGAAGGGAATGAGATACGACACTCTGATTGGTTCAATTCACATCACATATGGAGTTGGACACGCCCACAATGCACTTTGTATCGTTTGAATAGGACCTGCTTCCACAGCCACGCTGACAGACATTGCCGTGCTAATGTGCCGATGTTAAACAGGTATAACATTTTAATCCAATCCGCCAAACTTGGATATTTCAGTCTGGACCAAAGTGACAGGCCGACAGTGCCATCTGTAGAGCCGTGCTTGGTAGCAGGACATCGCCTGCTGTTCCATCAAACGGTCACACCTGGAAGCTTCCCAGTACAACCACAGCCTCAGACTTGGACTACGTCCACATTACTCCGTTTTCGTTTGGAAACGCATATGTTTTGCTTCGTTTACACTGAGCGTCCGCACTACGCCCGCGTTTTCGAGCACCGTAAACGGAGGAGTTTAGAAACGATCCCGAAGGCGGATAACTTTTAAAACTCCGGGTAGCGTATTCGTGTGGACGGACGGAAACGCATACGTTTGGAAACGATGACGTAGACACCCACGATCGACTACCAGGTTAATTTAACGTGGACAACTGATTACAGGCATTACTGACCTTGTTGTCTTTACTGCTGCAGCAGCTGTTGTCCAGTTAAAGTCTGCATGTCTGCGGAGGAAACAGCTGTTATTGTAGTGATCAGTGAGCGGAGAGAGAGAGAGAGAGAGAGAGAGAGAGAGAGAGAGAGAGACCCGCAGCGCTGTAACTAACGTTAAGTCTGAAAAATAAAACTTATTCAACTTTCCACAAACTGTATCTGTTTGAGTTTATAGAGGAAGATTTGAGAGAAGATCTTAAGTATCAAACACGTACTTACGATCATTATTAAAGACTACTTTATTACTCTGGTTGCTTAGTTACAAAATACGACAATCACGTCCAGTGTACGTGAAGAGTCACGTGATATTCGTTCCCAAACGAAAACGGAGTAGTATGGATGTAGCCTTGATCACTGAGCGGGAGTAAGTTCTTTGCTCAAGCTGGGTGGTGAGTGAGGGTTAAGTGCTGCTCATTGCTTCGCTAACCTTTTGTGCCGTTGTGATCTTCCTCATCATGCTCCTGCTCCCTCGAGTATATACACATGAACATACAGCATGTTTGCAGATACGGGACATTCTATTTACATATATTCACTTTTCCTATGTTAAGACTCAAATTTCTTCTGTAGCTTTTATAGCAAAGCAGGAGGCAAAGAGTGTCACTTACTCGGGCGAAGGCTGGCGCTGATGTTGATTGGCTCAAAGTGACGGATGTGGAAGTTTCATTTTGTTTCACCTGCATTAATGTGAAAGGTATGATTGCAGTTCACACACCGACTGAGACTCTGATCCATTAGAGGTAGATCAGGATGCATTAGACTCTTAGATGAAATGTGGGGCCCACTTAGTTTTAAATTGCTGTTTTTTTTTTTCTCATCCTGCACGCTGTTTTCTACAATAAAAGTTCAGGATCAAATCCGACATGTAGCCAGTAATGTGGAAGTAGATGTGTCCACTCCTTTTTCTTCTTCTTCATCAAATGAAAATATATCATGTATATGAATATGTATTCATGTGGAAACAGGAGCTAAAGTCAGCGTTGAGCGGCTGAAAAAGGAATTTCAGGCTACATTACAGTACAGTCATCAACGTCTAGAGCTCCTGTTCCAACTGCTTTTTATTTATTTATTCTCTGAGACGTACTGACAGGCGAACCTGGAGTCCTCCCAAAAAAAAAAAAAAAAATGCAGTAAAGGCTGATGAATTAATAAAAGGCCATGAGCTTTTACCAGAGTTGTGAGAAGAGGAAGGCCGTGTTTATTTTAGCTGGCTTCTCAGCCGGCCCACCGCTGCTCTGACAGAACGAGTGGAACCTGTACGGTCCCACGGGCGGCTCCGGTGCATTTTACAGTACATATGTTCCTGCGTTGGGTCTTGTTTGTTTTTGCGAGACATATGCGTTTTATACCATTGTTGATTTCAGGAAAAACATATTTTGCAGTCGCAAGAGTGAAGCAATGAATTATAGAACATTTTACATTTTCAATATATGGAGTCAGTTATAAAAATAAATAAATCTGTATGTTTGTTTTTCTCCCAACATCAACATAGTTTCACTTCTCCTTCACACATAACAAGATAGAAAAGCAGTGGTGGACATTGTTCCCAGGTCTTTTACTTAATAAGCAAAAGTAGCTGTAGGGTAAAACAAACATATTTCATTTTAAGTATTGTTTTATGTTATTAGAAAACAGAGTATTTAAATCCCAGACGGGACTAAACAACGGCGAAGAATCTTGTTAACTGCCTGTGTGGTTTTTGGAATTGGATTATAACAAACATACAGATCTTGACCCAACATTCACACCACCCAGGGGAACGTTAATGTACGTGTGTTTCTTATTTGTATCTATATATAATGTATAAAATTCAAGAAAGTCCACCGAGGGTTGGTGAGTCAGACAAACACAGACTCTCACCCAGCAGACCGCTGTCCTTGTCCCGCGTGAACTCAAACGATCTTGACCGTGATCTATTTTCTTAACTTAACCATGTAGTTTTGTTTTCCTATCATCATTAACCTTGGCATTGTGCGTTTTTTGCCAGTGTGATACGATGCTGATATGTAAAGTGTTTATGAAAGATATTTTCCGTTTCAGAAACATTGACATTCAAAGTAACCCGTCGTTCGCAGAGACTAGTGACTGGGTCGGCTATTCATGCTGATTTCCTTCCAAAAAAATGTATCTTAATCTTAAAGCTGAAGAATCTATTTATACTATAAGCTACGAGCGACTATGAGCCATTTATCAGCCTTATTATGATTATTATGTGAAGTCTAAAAACAATACATTTATAAGATGTACAGTCACTTTGAGCAATAGTCGCCACGAAATGGTTCCTTCATTCAACCCTCCTCCCAGCGGTTCAGCCATTCAAATCCCAAACCCTTGCAATCAAAATCCCACAGAGACACTGGCAGACCTTTGAAGTCATTGACAAGGTTTTCACTTTGCCGAGGACGGTTTCTATGTCTGTGTCATCCCCTCCCCTCCTCCCGGCGCCGTGTGTCTTCACGCTCTCGGGGTCGACTCACGGGTATCTCCACCAGTCAGACCAGCGAACGCCCCGCCTACAGTAACAGAACACTGCAAAAAGTCACTTCGACTCGTTGGGGGAGAATAAAGCAAACTTAATTACCCTGAGCTAATAACTTCAGGCAATAGAGCCAAAAGCCAGCTCAGTGTCTCCGTCTAATTGTGAGGACGGATAAACCCTTTCTCTCTCACTATGTAGGGGGGGGGAGGGGGGGGGGGGGGGGGGTCAGATCTGCAACCGGAGCTGGTTTGAACGGGGTGATGAGGGCGCCGTCAAAAGCGGTGGCATGTAGACTTTATTTCCTGATAAGTCTCTTCAATGTGAATAATTACGCTGGAATTTGAGCGGACCAAAGATAATGCGTGTACAGCTAATCCGATCGTTTCCATAAGAGTGTAGAAATGACTAAAAGCTAAAACAAATGTGGAGTGCGGCACATTTCGAGGGTTTGCAGCTCACAGAAAATCTCCCGCTTCTTTATCACGTTAACCTTGGCCTGAAAATAATTGTGGACGTCAGCCATTTTGATCAAATAACTGGAGTACTTTATTGTTTTGTACTGAGGAAGGATGCATGCGGATGCTATCAAAAAGGCCAGGATATTTACTGAAATCTGTTGTTGATTAGGAGGATTGCATCTCAAAAGGCTGCAAATCAGTCCCTTTGTTTTGCTTTTCAAAGAGACTAAAGGAAGAGGATTAAAGCCATTTCTAGACCCCCAGGCACAATCTGAAACAAGGTCCACAGAATTAATCAGTGTTTTGCCAAGACAGGGTGGATTGTTAGAAAAACAATTTTTTTTTTTTCAAGAAAAAAAACTGCATTCACTTGTTCATTAATAATGTTTGTTTCTTGCCTTTGTGAAAAGCTATGAGCTAACCGCAGAGGGAGGATAGACCATAACACAGAGCCCAGTTTAATGCGTTACAACCTGCATTTAGTTGCGTTTAAGTACAATGAAATAAGATAATGCTCAGTAGTCAGCTTTCTCTCATTAACATAAAAATATGAGCTAAATTACAAGTTGAATATTTGTCCAGCGCTCGAGTGAAACGCTGAAGAATCTGACAGTTTGACAGAGAGGCGCTGACAAAAGTGAGCCACAGCAGTCAAATATCAAAGATATGATACCAAAGAAAGCTGGCCCAAGTTGTCAGCCGCAACGTTAGAAGTCTCTGCCAACAGATCTGATGCAAGTACAATCGTAACATTTCAACTGGTCAAACTGTCGTCCAGTTTTCTTTCAAAGTTTCGACAGCTGACTGTTATCCTCCTCCTCCTCCTCCGCTGTAGACGTTCACTTAAATCAAATGTGATCTTTTGACCAAAGGGTCTGCCGACGCTCAGTCAGAAGTGGGAGTGAACAGCCGGCTGTCATAGAGAGCCGACAATATCATTTCAATATGGGGCAAACAATGCGCACATTATCAGACAGTAGAGGTGGAAATGTCCAATCACTTTGTTGATTTGAATCACTTTGTTGATTTGAATCACTTTGTTGAGTCCAGCTGAAAGATTCCTAGTTACTGACTATATAATAATATATATAGTTTGCTTTTTCCCCCTATCTAAACAGTCCCTGCACCATTCAAACACACTTCAGTATGTGCTTTAGTTAGTAACCACACATATGACAGATTCCACATATGAAAGTGGAATCTGTCGGCAACAAGATGTTGTATTGGAAGCGTTCTGGCTTCACTTTGTAATCTGTGTCGTATTGATCGATGATACCTGTGTGGAGAGCAAGAGAGGTGAAAGGCATTGGGGAGATGCAATGATGATTCGGCTTTTTATTGGTGTAAAATCAGCTGGTAAACACAACAATCCGGTCGTAGACGTCGTCTCTCAACTTTAACTCCAGCGTTCCATCTCGAGTTGCAAATCGTAGCGGTAAAAAACAAAAAAATGAGCAGCGCTCAGTAGAGGAAGAGGCCCGGATGTCCTCCGGCTACACCTGAAGCCCAGACGTACAGCCCCTTTTCATCTTGAAGTGTTTCAAACGAGGAAGTAACATTATTAATTAGCGCTCTCAATCAACGGTAAGTGGAGGCTCCTCTACTGATTCGGTCAGTGACAATGGATTTGTTTACATATACTCAGCAAAGCAATAGGCCCTTCAAACAGCAGCCATTTTGACATGTCGTTGCAGGGTAAACACAGGTGTAATTAATAACATTAATTATGGCACCGTTCCATTTAGGCCTTGAGATTGTGCATGTTGGCTCACTGGAATGGCTACGACACACTAACTAGAATGGTGTGTTAACAATGTGATGACATATTGAAGTATAAAACGTGTTAAGAATGAAAAACGTCCAAACTATTGCTGCCTTCTTACCTCCACCAATCACCTGAATGTGACTCTTTGTCTCACCAACTTCCCATAAAAACACTCCAAGATTTGTCATTCACACCCATTAACTGGCGCACACACACACGCACACACGCACACACACACACACACACACACACACACACACACACACACACACACACACACACAGCATGTGAAGCTACTCGGTTTAGCCGTCCCCTTTAAATAGACTGCATGTGTAGAATGAGCTGAGGGTGTTTTCTCTCCTCTCACTGACTCACTGTTGTGACATCTGCAGCTAAAGTGTGATCAAACATATGTCGCTGCTACAAAAACAGTTTGAAACGTGTTGTTATCCACACATGGATCGACTACCGGGCTGAATCTATACTGTAACATATATATATATATATATATATATATATATATATATATATATATATAGGTCCTTTAATTTCATATCCGTGTTGCTTTGAAGACGCTCACATGTCTGTGGTGCTGAATGTTCAAGAATAATGGGAGCCAGCTCGCTGTTTACCTTTCCAGTCCTTATGCTCAGGTAAGCTAGCAGGCTTGGAGCGGTAGCTTACTATTTGCTGTACAGACTGGATGGTATAAGAAGCTGGGGTCAGCAGCCGGTTAGCTTAGCTTAGCATAAAGACCGGAAGCATGGAAACAGTTGACTACCACCACCTCTAAAACTCACAAACAACATGTTTGTTCAATTCATACAAAGACATATTAAACAAACGAGATCCGGTGTTAAATAGTGCTTGAGAATTGCAGAACCAGGCTAGCTGTTTCCCTCCGTTTCCAGTCATTATGCTAAGCTAAGATCTTTTGGCTACAGCTCCATATTTGAAAGACATTTAACTCTATTCAAGAAAGCAAAAAAAGCATCAACAGGTTAAACTATTCCTAGCTAAGATCCACGAAGCAGGGCCTACTACTGTAATGTTTAGTGTGTGAAGGATTATTAAAGCCAAACACTCCACACGTATTCATACATCACATTCAAGTTCAAGTAAACAATAATATAGAAATGCAAAGTAGTAATTCTTCCTGCAGCAGCTATGCATATTAAAGCACGGTGGTTAAATACATTTCTTTCAATCGATTATTTAATTGATGTCTGTAATCAAAAGAGATCGTCAGCCCTAACACAGCTATTTAGCGTCACAAACTCACCGAAATCATGTTTTCCTCATATGTTTCAATGACAACACACACACACAAAAAAAGAAATAAATCCCAATACAGCTGTTCAATAATGATATCAGACACTTTCATATGTGAGCCTTAATCTCATATCTGATTTGTGTCAATGGGACCTCAGTCAAATCATAACTCATGCTTCCGCTAACAGAAGCAATTATTCGTCTCTGTCATCCTCAGATTCGGCATGATTTCCCCTCATTCTGTGAATTCATCCATGTAACTGCCCTCCACCCCTCCAGTCTCACATCCAAGTGTCCATCTGCACAGGAGTGGCCAGAAAAAAAAAAAAAAAAAGCCATGATTAATATCTTGGCCCTTTTTTTTCCCTTTGTCATCCCGCCATCTTTGTGGTGTTTTTTTTATTATTTTTTTTACAAATTTGCAGCCTGCATCTGCTGCATATTCACAGAGAAATGACTCCACAGTAACATCAGTCAAAGCAGTCTCGATGCTAGATGTGAAGATTGATACACTCTCGATACACACGAGTGGTGTCAAGTGGTGTCAATATTCTCATCTCATTCTCAACAAGAATGCCAATAAGCATATTAACCAAAATGTTGAACTATTCCTTCTAGTTGTAGTAGTGGGTTATCAGATATCTGGTACTGATACAAATGATTGTGGGCTTTTGTCCAAAAACATCCACAGTCTGCCCCCCCCCCCCCCCCCCCCGCTGGTCACAGTCACAGCTCAGAAGCTGATATTTTTCTGAGGCAGAGTTAATGCACAAATATTTCCTCAGCTTGTGTCTCACTCGGTTACCTGTTGCCCCCACCTCCACCACTAACACCTCCACATTCTGCGCCAGAGCGGACAAATAAAAACAAAAGCATGATTCACCGTGGCAGTTTGGCAACGCTGAATAGGAACACAGTCTGGAGGGTGGGTTGGGACAAACCGCATTCAAATTTTACAGGACGCACTGTTAACGCGCCGCCTGCATCGACACGGAGTCGTCTTCTAGAGGATAATAAACGGCACACTCCCTGCCGGAGTTTATATAGATTCAAATGGCTTGTTCAATAATGTCCTGGAGGAGTGCTTTCAGGAGATACTGTTGTGTATTGACTGAACAAACTGATCCTAACTGATCCAATAGATCAGTCATTCCCAAAGACTGCGTCGCCAAATAAATTTGCGGAAATTTCTTCCATGGTCTTTTATTTAACATATATATATATATATATATATCTGCAGTACACTTTCGAGCCACATGAGGGAGCCTCAAATGTTCATATTATTTTTTGTATAAGTAGCCTGATCATATTGAATCTAAAATGAAAGTGATTTATCAAACATATATCTCTTCACAATGGCTGGTTTACTGATCCAAGATAATATATGAAGATGCAGGAAATGGCAGTAAAAAGGGTCAGGAACAAATTATCGACGTGATGGTTTGTCATTTTTAAAAAGTGGGTCCCCAGAACCAAAAAAGTTTTTGGGAAACTGAATTAATAATACATAAAAAAGAGCCCTCCAAACCTTTTGTTATTTTGTAACAGAGATATTTGATATTTCTAACGTATCAGAAATGCACAATGCATCAATTACCACAATGCAGCAGGATATTACTTCCACACCACTGCATCAATATCCATTTGGATTAACTAGATCTCGCAGACTGCTGCTGGCGACGACTGCCACCATAAAGTAAATCTGCATTCTCACCATCGTCATCTTGATTAATGGCGTGCTACACATTCAGTTCTTAGTAATTTAAGGTTCGCTGGTGATTATCCTCCAACACCCTTTTACACACGCTGCAGAAATAGTGAATGAATCAATAAGGAAATAAATCTTAAATTAACAGAATCCTATTAACAAGTTTCTGTTAATTTACAATTAGGCGAATCCCATTATCAATTCTCTCCCATTCACTTTGCTCTGTGTCCAGGGCAGAAAACGATTTCACCTCTTTGATGGCAAGCCCTTACACTCAGTGTTATTGCACTCAGGAGGACTTGCACAGCACGGGAAAAAAAATAAAAAATATATATAGCGCAGCCATTAATTTGCCATCTCCAGAAAAGGGCATCAGTGATCTGTGAAATCACTTTGTTCGTTTGAGATGGTTGCACTTTCTGTTCATTTACGTCTGATAATGACTTAGATTATGTGAATCTCCCCGTCTGCCTGTCTCTTTTTTGGCATCTGCAGTATGTCACACTGGAAGCTTCCCGTGCCCTCGCTGTCTGTCTAATTCTACTCCGGACGCAGAAGCTTAAACAGCCTCAGCTTTAAAAGTAATCCAAATAACATATCGGAGAATGGGAACTGAGAGGCACACCCCCTCTGTTGAATGAGCCACAGTTTTGTTTGCTGTGATCCATGAAATAATCTGTCAATGGGATAGGAGCTCTCCATCGATTGTGTTTTTTTTATTGTCAGTGTTCAGTTCTGCTCATGCGGTTTTTAATCGCACCATGGGAAGTCTCTGGCGCTGCTCTGCTATCTATTGTTTCTCAACTTCTGCTCTGATGTGTGGAAAGCTGTGCAGGTTCCCCCGTACGGAAACTTCTCTCTTGCGGCGGGATTCTCATTTAGCGGGAGTCGCAAAAACCAGCAGATCTCCACAGATGCTACCTGGGCGTGAAATTAAAATGAGTAAAATGTAATTGCACTTTAACGCCACCAAACCCACCAGTGCTCATAAATGGTAACGGTGTACTGTATGAAGCCACCTGAGATGTTACGCTGTAAGCATTTTAATCACAATGCTTGTTAACACGCTGCTCATCAGGTCCTTGTGTTTTGATTACACATTTTCCTCAGTCCTCTCCTCCAAGCAAGACGTACAACACTGTACTGCACTTTCGCTTAAAGCTGCTTTAATGACATGTTTGTTGCTATACGAGTAGAAGAACTATGCCGTTTCTCCTCCGCTCTACAGTGCGTTTTAGCATATTTTAGCTTTTAGGTTTCATGGCCGGCAACTTTACTGGTTTAACTCAGTCTCACGGTTGTCATCAACCCCAGCTAGCAGGGCTGAACTGGCCATTTGACACTTTTCCTTGTGGGTTTTGTCAAAAACAATTAGGTTTGTAGATTCTTTTTCATGGTGGACACAAAACAAAAAAGTTGAAAAAGAGGCACAGGGCAGCCGGGAGGTGAGAAGGATGGGTCGAACAAACGCAGGGGTTCCAACCACAACGCCGGTATTCGAGAATGTGGGTTCAAGTGGTTTTGTTGCCGAAATTGAACGTTACATTGTTACCGTGTCGCTGACTCGTAATTGTTTTCATGGTGCCATGGAGGTCATTTCACGGGTTTCTGTGAGATCACGTTGGTCGGAGATCAAAACAGATGCATGGAAATTGTTTTATAGTAGTGTTGCTTTTACTAGATTCTATAATAAAGCACTGTTTTGTTTCTACGTTTTGTTACAGCTTGATCTACTGCCTCTGAGCGGCCCCCAAAAAAAACTTCAGCCATGTCAGAAGAGATCCAGAAAAAAATCCATCAAACAAATGAAAGACAAACAAAATCTGTGGAACCGCAGAAACTGTCAATAACAGGCATTTCACCGAAGACAACGAGTACAAAACAGTAGATTGGAGCAATATACGGTTAAATTTAAAGTGAGCATGTTGTGAAAGTCTGAACTACTGTTTTCTATCGCAGCAGCTTCTGGTGAAGGCAGGCGTAACCCCTTGGAGGACATTTACTGTGAGAGCAGAATCCCACTAGATATAATGTCTACTTTTAATTAAGTGAAAGATTTGTACTTCCTCCATCACAGCCTTAATGTCACCAGTAGTTCCACTTCACTGCAAATTGAGGCAAACACTTTTCATCTCATTTGGGCTAATTCAAAAGAAATAAAAAAAACATTTCATTCTGTTTATTCCAAACATCAGTGAGCTCCCGAGGGACGGAAAACCAGCTAAGCCATAAATAGCCTGAAAGCTTCCTCAAAACGCTGTTAAGACTTTTATTTCCCCTCAAATCAGAACTTTAAAATCATAGTTTTACTTTTGAGCACACGTGTCATTTAGTGGCGCTTTCATGTTGAAACTGCAGCACACCTGGTCACACCTGTTGCCCAATAGTTTTCCTAATTGCTTCTCAGAGTAGCACACAGGTAGATGCTTCCCTCTCCTCCCTCTCCACTTCCTAAAACAGGATATATGATGATAGAGGGACGAAGAAGAGGAGGGAAGGGGAGGAGGCGAGGGGCCATTTGGGACCGTTGATTTGCTACTCTATCATCAGAAATGAACGGGTGCTGTTGATGAAGTTGCCCTATACCATAACTGAACCAATGTCGTATTCATATTCCACTTTCACTGCCATCGGCAGAACGACGAGGCCCGATAATTAACGGGCTCTTCAGCAGCTTTATGCAGTCTAAAGACACTTCCATGGATTTATCTTTTTCCTCAGCTTTCATCTGTGAATATTATTTTTTATAGGCCCAATTTAACACAAGATCATTTCACTTTTTGGAAAACGTAATTAATCTGAAGCATTAAGTAAGATTAACTCTTAATATATCTTAATTTAATGTTAAGTCTTGATATATTTTAATTTATTCTTTAAATCATTTCTTTGTTGTTTTTTTTCAACTTAGTGAAAATGTTTTCCTTTTCACAGAGGTCCTGGCGGCCGATCGACCCGGTCACGTCTGTTTTCTGTCCTGGCCCCACAGTGATGGAATGAACTCCCCACTGACGTCAGGACAGCGGAGTCGCTGCCCATCTTTCATCAGGCTGAAAACCCACCTCTTCAGGAAGTGCTACCCTGAGTCTTCCACTCAGCGCTTATTGTATTCATACTAGCTTGTTGCACTTATTGTATTCGTATTACTTATAGCACTAACTGTTTTTCTTGTTTCTGTACTTTGGCTCTGAGTTATGCTCTGCTTCATGCTCTTAGATGCTTGTTTGGAAAAGGAAATGTACTTATGACTTCTGGTGACTAGTAGTTCTTTTGATTACCAATGTTGAATGCACTTATTGTAAGTCGCTTTGGATAAAAGCGTCTGCTAAATGACTGTAATGTAATGTAATGTAATGTTTTGGACAGGCTAAATTCCAATAAAATATTTATTAAAGCTGAGTATTCCGTTTCATTTCAGTTTTGTAAATCGTTACATGAATCATTTACAGTAAATGTCGACTTTTGGACTCGACATCACACTGGAACGTTTGGATCACACCAGTCGGAAACAATCCTATATGAAGTCACCACTCTGGAGTCTGATTCTACAAATAGTATAATACTAATAATATTAGTGCAGCCTAATCTTTATCAAATTCTAGCATCAAAGTTAAGCTTTGAACTCTTTGGTACAGCCCTGTATGGAAGTAAGTCTAATTACTGCTTTGAAATAATGTTTATGTTTCAGTTTGATTTCACACCGCTGGGGTTGCAGCTAAAAAGAGAAGATCTACAGTAAGCAACATATTCACTAAGCACACATTTATTATAGTCGGATCTATAATAAGCCTATTAATTTACGCATTCACACCTGCCTACATAATCCAGGTTGATCCGCTATCTTGAACGTAACCTGCTGCAGAGCGCGTTGTGTTTGTGTTTACAACTTATCTTATGTGCACAAATGAATGTAAACATGGGAATGTTTTAATTAAACTGCAGACGTGAATTACTACCTTGTGCGCACAAATTAATCAAAATGCGGAGATGACTTGATTAAATTGAGGGAGCGAGCTATATCTCGTGTGCACAATTTAGTGAGTTATTGCCTCCAAATACTGTACATATCTGTTGTCTACGGCTGGTCCTGGAGGCTCCGTAAGTACAGTAAACTGAAACGAAAATAAGCTGTAAAGAATATTGTAAATACAATTAAAACATATTGCCTTAGTGGGGAACTACAAAAATGAGACATGCAGGCTTGACATTCCAGGAACAAACAACAAACAGAGTGAACAAACTACTGTAAAACTAAATACATAACAAGGAAATATTCCTGAAAATGTATGGTTTTTTTTGTGAAATTGTGTTAAAGGGTAAATAACTGTGTGCAGAATATGTGTCAACACATACGATGCATTGTTTATTACAAGCCTCAGTCTTTGGCGTTTGCTGTCGTTCCCTTTTCCCAATTAATTTCAGCTGAATGTCCCCTGAGCTGATTGGAGGGTTATTCAGATCACCTGTTGAGCAGGCTGTGGGGATCGGCTCCTAATTAAGAACCGAGAGCAGCTTGGTGCCTTTCTCCTCTCGGCCAATCAGAGTGTGATGACACCCTTCAACCGGGGCTGAAGAGAGGACGTTCTGATCCTACCTAGACTTCATGCAGACCTCAGCTCATCCACAAACTCTGGTCTTTAGGCCGTTTTCAGATTTCGTTGTTGCTTTAACGGTTCTGATTTGAGTTTGATTTTGTGTTCTCAAATTTACCTGGAGTGAATATTAAAGAACCTTTTCACTAGGTTACCAGCATCAAGGCAAACTTTAATGCTTTTTGTGCAGTTTGCTCACCCGACACCTGCAGGGTTCTTTGGTTTATTTGATTAATTTTCATTGAACCGTGACATGAAACGGCTTATGACACACTTTTCCTCATTATTTTGAAGGTGGCATTTTTTTTCATTGTGAAAGAACTTTCACATTTTTCTTCAAGTAAATATTTCTATATGGGGTTGGGAATTGATTGTCAGATTTCTTCCCAATCAGCTGAAATCTGGGGAATCCGTGCTGCTGCTTATTGAAATTAATTTTAAAACTCAACCTGCAATGCTGTGGTATGCTTTTTAAGAAACATGACTTTTTCTAAATCGGAAGAAACTCATCAAAATGTACACTCTGCTAGGATTCACTGCTCACAATGAAATACCTATTTTTTTTTTTTTTTTTTTTTATTCATTGTACCGTTGGCTGAAGCTGAAAGGAACCCAATTAGCCCGAGTTAGAGACAGAGCAGTACCCTTCTCCAACACTCAGGAGATCACTCTCTACTATTAAAGTGAATACACTCAGATGCACCACACTTTTCTAATTGCAACCTTTGGGACTGACTTGAGCTTCAGAAAAAAGCGTATAAATGCTGGGGTGGAGATAAAGAGCTCAAAGGATCAGGGCCCTCTGTGCTGCAAAACAATATGTTCTGGGGAGAAAAATGTGTCAGACACCACCTCCACAACGCTTACAAAGGAGTTTCCACAGCCAGCGTTAAGATTAGATGGACTCTGTATTTAGTAAATATTTACTTCAGTCTCCAAAACATAACTCATACCTAGGTTGGAATTCTCAGATGACTCAATTTAGTCACTTCAGACTAATCTCCACATCACTTATACTGTGTGCGCACACACACACACACACACACACACACACACACACACACACACACACACACACACACACACACACACACACACACACACACACACACACACACACACACACACACACACACACACACACGGCATCGAGGGATAACGCAAAAGAACATTTGTCAAATTAAGTGAAACCTGTGGTATTGATTTGTTCTAACCAAGGTAAATGAAAGAAAATTAATTAAATAGGATTAATGGATAAATGAGAACTAGGCAGAAACATTTCCTAGGGAGCTATTAATGACCCACAGGGCAGATGAGAACCCCGGCTCATTTTGTCACTGCAGCATGACAGTCTGCAAACACAGTCCTCAGCTCTCTGGGAGCAGCTAGCTATAACTCAGGGCGGGTCCTTAAACGCAGTTCTAAATGATTAGCACCGTCTTCACAAAAGCCAGAGTAGCTTCTTAAGAAAATTCTAAATGTAATGCTGATGATTTTGTGCATTGCAGAGTGACCAGAAGAAGAACCAATCATTTCCTTTTTTTTTTATGTCACGACCCGGCTCAAAAGGCCGTAACATGACGGAGACAAGATGAGTCAAAAGTAATAAATACATTTATTTAAGGAACTAATACTGAACAAAACAGCAGCCAGGTCCTCCAAACAGGAGGCAGAGAGGAGATGCTCCCCAGCCAAAGAGGGGCAGCCTTTATAACCGGGACCAAAGCTCAGGCGTCCCCCATCAGCGACCGATTAACATCCTGAAAGACAAACTGAGGAGAAAACAGGACACAGACCCCTAGTGGAAGGGAGGGGTCATCACCATTAAAAACGGTGTTCCCACCAGGAATACCAACAAACTGCATACAGATTTCATATTTACAGATTCTGAGTGCAGCCCTCAAACCAATGTAACTGGGTCCAATACCCAGACACCCAACAGGCTGTGCAATACTCTTGTTACTCTCTTGAGTCCAGAATTATCCAGACCATGATCACAAAAACCAGAATACAAAACATGCAGTTAGCAGGAAACACCAGAACCTAGTTTCCCCTCAGTAAGCCAGGAACAGCAAACGCTGCAAACTTAGGACCAACAGAATCCAACTCAACCTGACACCAACGAACAGCGCTCCAATAACTCCTCTAAAGAATTCCTCCACAGAAGCCAAACAGAGGAAACAAACTGTGACTGCCTGAACACAAAACAAACCGATCCGTACAGAATTTGAACACCTAACAGCCAGAGCAGCCCATGCACAGCTATCGCTGCAGCCCAGTCCCTCTGACTGCCCTATCCAGAGACTTGGTGAGCTCCCTCCTAGTCTTCAGGTGCTACTTGTGGTCGGTGCTTATGCACTAGATCTCGCAGGCTCGGTAAAGCAACCAATGAACTGGCCACCCACCTGCAGCCTCGTCCGTGCCCCCGAGACAACTGCTCTAACCACTTTCATCACCGCACTACAGAACCCCCCCCACAACGAATCCACTCTTCAACCTACAGGGACAGAACAGCAATTTACCTAAACTCTGTTCCACATTCAAGAAGTACTAAAAGTACTCATTCTGCAGAAAAAAATGTTTCATGTGAATGATATAGTATTATTGCATATGTCAATCACATGGATTCTATATTGCACTACGGATGTAGCAATCTGACTTTTCCTAGTCCCGATACGACACCTGGGCTTTGGGTATCTATGTGTATAGAGTACCGATCCGATACCAGTGTTTGTTTAATAAGCTGTGGCATCACAGTGTGGGAGTATGTATGTATGTATGTATGTATGTATGTATGTATGTATGTATGTATGTATGTATGTATGTATGTATGTATGTATGTATGTATGTATGTATGTATGTATGTATGTATGTATGTATGTATGTATGTATGTATGTATGTATGTATGTATGTATGTATCAATCATCAGGCTGGACTTTAACGATGCTTTTCTAACTCTGTAAAACTAACTAATAAATACATAAATGTAGTGAAGTGTTACTTATTGGTATCAGATACTATATATCAGTCCAGCTATTTCAATCACTATCGAACAGATATTGTTAACCATATCAGGATTGCACTACTGTTAAAACTTATTGTAGCGTTTCACTTTTAGATACAGTCCAAAAAAAGAATCGTATGAATCAAACGGTGGACTACTGTACGTGTGTTGAATTACATTTAGATTCAGTGAAATGTCTGAGCTTAGCGGAGAACAGTTTAATGATGGTGCAGAAACATGGAAACCGGCAATTTATTCGATACAATGTGTCAAGGCACACAATGTTAATGACACGTTATCTCACCTCCTAATTCAAGGTTTTCCCAAAGGCAGGTGGTTACTCGTCCTCTGAATACTCACAAAAATGTTCTTATAACCTTCAACCAAAATAAAAGAAACCTATTATGTATTGAAAATTGTAATTGAGTCGTGTATTTCTTTATTAAACTTTAAAACAACTCAACTGCTTAGTGGACAAGTCTGCTGGATTGTTAAAGTCCAAAACCTTGTTAGTTCTGAGTCTAATAGCCGACCAGATTTTCTCCACAATGCAAGAGCCTTTGATTGGCCTTTGTTAGCGTTCATGTCCAGCACACAGATCAGTGTTTATTGTAGCAGCAGCTTTAAATCAGAGCATGCTATGTGCAAACAAGCACCAAAGAAAGCTGTCAAACATCAGATTTGTTACAGCCACGCTTTGAAAACTTTAGCTCCCTGACTTTGAAAAAGTGATGTTTGTTCATTAACCTTGAAAGTGAACAATCGACGAAATGTGATCGGCCTCAAAATCTGGATGCATATTTGCAGATCATTACCGTGTCAAATGAAACTCCCATCTGTCTGCAAAGTTGTACATTTAGTGTAACCCGTCTGGATCTGTGGCAAGCTGTGTTGTAAATCATTCCCCAAAATATGGAGAAAAAAAAAAAAAATCAATGAAGTCTTCAGCAAATTCAGTTTACTGTCCAGAGTTTAAAAAAATGTCCAAGCTCAAGATCCTCTGCTTTCGATAAAACTCAATCAAGTTGTCAACCGTTTTACTCAAGCAGAGGATGTGAAGAGTCTGAGTCTCAGGTGGAAGTTAACTACACAAAACAAATTAAACTCGGGTTTACTCGAGTATCGCGTTGTCAGACTGGCTACGATTGAGTTTCAGTAATCACTGAAACTGACTGACTGCTGCCAATTAGCTTTTAATCACAGCAGCTGGTAGCAACCTAACCAAGCTACCCGGCTTACTCTGGTTTGGCTAACCAGCAGTCTTCAAAGCGGCAAAATGTGGTTTTACACTGTTTTTTTTTTTGTTTTTTTTTGTGTGCTAACCAGATTCTTACTTTAACTTATTCATTTTAAGACAAAGATTATTCACCACATTTTGTGTAGTCTACAAACTGGCCCAATAACAACGAGTCAAAGGTCACAATTGTCTGCTGGTAGAAAATACAGGTTCTATTTACCAGATGGGGAGCATTTCTATCACCATTCGCCTGCTGAGCCAGCGTCTCCAGCTAACAGTCCAAACAAACAGTGGCACAAAGGTCTACTCCGGTAGACAGTACTCACATTAGTGTATAAGAAACAATGTTCCTGGGGTGACGGTACTGTAATATATCAGTTCATTATATTTTTCTATTCGGGCTACAGTTCAATTCTTTTTTTTAAATATTCCCCTGATTGTGTGAAATCTGGAAGTTTATTAGCCAATTGTGGAATAGTTACTGTCAATAGCGCTGTCAAATTTCCCCATT
Source organism: Cebidichthys violaceus (assembly GCF_023349555.1). Classification (NCBI taxonomy): domain Eukaryota; kingdom Metazoa; phylum Chordata; class Actinopteri; order Perciformes; family Stichaeidae; genus Cebidichthys; species Cebidichthys violaceus. The sequence goes on along the minus strand of NW_027176595.1, from coordinate 2,366,762 downwards.
GTCAGAGACCACCACATTACAGTGCTAAGGGAGGAAGAACATGGGGAATAGGAAGGAGAGGGGAATGTGTGCCTCATTTCAGTGGGAATTAAGTGGCCCCCGGACAGTGTAGAGATTAACTGTCTTACTTGGCACTCAAGCAGACAGTTCTCGGGTGTTCCTCTGCCTTCAATTTGTCACCCAAAATGCAAGATGCTCCCCTCGCGCTTGTTGCATTTCCATAAATTTACAATTCATTTGTGCATGCCGATTTTGACGAAAGTGCTAAGACAGCGGTACTTTAACCGGTCATTATTTATTTGTTCTCATTCGTGTGATTTAAAGGTCGGACCAGAAGGTAATTAGGCTGAGTCAGCTCACAGTCATGCCAATAGTGAGGAGGCCTATTGATTTACAGTAGATAGCCATCTTTAAGAGAGAAGCGACGGCAGCAGAGTGGCTTGAATACTCTTAATATTCCCCCTCTCCGTATGTTAGCCAAGTGTAACATTTATCTGTTTCATAAATGTTAAATTCAATGGTCTTTTTCAAGTATAATTATCATATTTTTGTACTTCTATAACAAATATTTAACATTGTGAATATAGTTTATCTATAATCCTTTTTAACATGAAGCATAATCATGTAACACCGCAGGAATCACGTGAGGAAATGAGCATTGTTTTTTTAATTTTTATTCCATTTCCCTGCTTATGATCAGTCAAAATTGGGCTTGTTGGATTAAATTTCACTGCTGTGTGTGTGTGTGTGTGTGTGTGTGTGTGTGTGTGTGTGTGTGTGTGTGTGTGTGTGTGTTCTATTGAATCATTCACATGTGGTTGATGGAACAATCTCAAATGTAAGGTCGAAGAGGCTGTTCTGGAAGCGTTTCCATATTTTTTTTTTTTATGTTGAGTTTATGGATTTTTCTAATTTAATTTAAAAGTATAAAGTTGACCATGAGATGATCTTGAACCGTTTTCAGGTTTAAAAAAATGGACTTCCAACAAATCTAGCCTGATAATCAGACCATGGTTGTTTTTTCCCCAGTTCTTAACAGTACCTCCATACAATCTCTATGCCCAAGCCTTGGTGACAGTTCCACAATTGGCTCTCCACTCTATGAACCCAGCTAATTCTACTTTATCTGCTCTCTATTGTGTCAATGTGGGGATCCATCCAAGAAACACTTATTCCCACTCACCGACTCTCGGAGTTGAAAGCGCTGTTGGAAGTGAGGATTCAACGGGGAATGGCTAAAAATAAGTGTGTGTGTGTAGATATATAGTATCTTTGTATATTCATGCGTGGGTGTGGGAATTCAACACTTTCTGCTCATTGCATTTAGGCAACACTTAGCGACTGCGTAATCTCAGCCCCAGGAGGGAAAATAATTGTGTGAAGTACATTTTCTTTTATTCCAATTTAGAAGTTTAAGACTGTGACGTCAAAACATTGTGTCCCCATTGTTAGCGAAAATTCTTCTCTTGAGGACGGAGGTGGTTGGAACACCACCATTTGGCAGAACCACCTTGGCTTTCTATGAATGGATCGCTCCCTATCTGCCGTTTTAGACGACGGTAAAGTTTGATATGAATTCGTCCTCTGTGCGAAGAGGATTTCCTGTCGGTTTACCAAAAATGGGTGTCCCACTGATGCCATTTTTTGAGTTGCATGTCAGGGGCTTGAAAACTGCAGTGGAGAGAGCTGTGATGAGGCGAGTTAGAGAGCAGTCGTGCTGCAGTAAACTACAGTGTGAAGTAAAGTGTTCAATACCCCAAGAGGGCGCATCCCTTTCAGCACAAAGTACATAATTATATGCACCCTGTTATTTATAAGCACACAGGCTCTCTGGGCTTCACATAGGTGTATAAATTGGCTACTTGGAGTATCGCTTACCCATTTTCACGCACAGGAATTGCATCGGGCCGACTGGGCCGTTGCCCCCGGGCCAACAGCTGTATGGTCTACAAAATGGTACATCGACAGAGTATTTGACTACTGCTGAGAAACTCCCATCCCCAACAAAAAAAAAATCAATGGGACTGCAAGTTATTCCAACTACTGCACCCTAATTAGCTACTCCATTTAAAAAACAACTTACTAATCCATGGAGTTCTTACACAGACGAAGCTCTTCACTGGACTCTATGGGTAAACACTCCTCCAACCATGAGCATGCATCCGCCCACTGAAAATTTTGCGTTTCCCGAATACATGTGGACCCCTCGGTATATAAGGCAGCGCACACACCGCTGTCTGACATCCTATACCCTCTTCAGCGAGGTTGGTAGGTTTGGTAGAGGGCTTCACCTGTGCTTATAGAACTAAGGTTATAATATAGTAACTTTTTTTGGGGTTTTAAAGCACCCAAAGGAAAGTCACACACACTTTTTGGGAGTGCGCTTGTTTTCCAAATGTGAACGTCTAAATGTGTAAATAACAGCTTTTGACACAGGAGTTTCCTGCTTCTTGTCTTATAAAGATGTGTTGGAGAAGAAAAAGCTGGTAATTACCTGCTAGGTATGACGGCTATCAGTGTGTTTGTGATCATCAGTGTAGTGGAAGTGTAGGATCGTGTGTGTGTGTGTGTGTGTGTGTGTGTGTGTGTGTGTGTGTGTGTGTGTGTGTGTGTGTGTGTGTGTGTGTGTGTGTGTGTGTGTGTGTGGGTAGCGTGTCAGTGGTGACAGCTGCCACTTAGTAGTAATTCAGCTTTCATAGAGATGACAGATTGATGGCTCTGAATGGAGAATGCATCACTTTGTTTTTTTTGTTTTTTTTTTCCGAAAGGGAAAGAAAGCCCTTAAAATAGATGTTCGACCGTCAGCGATTCACTCGAGTGCAGAGTCTCTTTGGATGGATCTCTGCCGCCGGTGAGTAATGTTACTTGTTCAATCTAGTCTTGACACATGTATACATACAAGTGAAACTTCGCCTTATATAAAGTGGAGGCATCTGATATTATAGATTTCTGCAGTGTCTGGCAAATTTTGCTGGATGTCAGTCAGAGTCCTGTGCTCTTAATGCGGTCTGGGACACTGGACCTGTTTCATTTCATGCATGGACTAATTCATGCAGTCCATGTTGGTGTTTACTTGTAACATAGCTGCCATTCTGTGTGTCAGGTCAGCTTAACCCTCTTCAACATATTTAAGGACCCTAAGAATAAGCTACTCTCGTAGCAAAATGTTACCTTATTCCTTCTCAAAACATTAGTTAAATGTCATCTGAAGACAAATCAAGTTATTTTAGGCAAGTTAGTTAATTAGCATATGTCAAATAAAAATAGACAAAGCAAATGAAGAAATCGTTTTTTTTTTTTAATGACTGTGATAGAACAAAGTCCACATTTAATATCCTAATCCATCTATGAAAACAGCATAGGCTGCATTAGGGACCTCAATGCAACAGAAAACAACGACATCCAAACTTAAGGAACAAATTGACAAAGTCATAAAAAATTTAAGTGATAGAATAAAGCACCGTGAGATATAACAAAGTACACCGCTGGGGTTTGCGGCGACCCAGTTGGTAGAATGAGGGGTGAAGCTGTTATCAATCTTGTGTAATAAACTTGTGGAAAAGAAAAACAAGTTTGCTTTAGTTATTTGCTTTTCATTATTGAGATAAGGTACTTTTGTCATTGTAACCGTTCTTCTATGTTTTCAGATGCAATTTAATCAAAATAAATCACAGAAAGCCATGAAGTGGAATAGTTACAACAGTTCAGCATTTGCAAAAATGTTGAAACTCCTGGCATTATGACACTTCCGTGTATTTAATCCACTGTATGTAAATCTTAGAAATATTTTATATAATGTTAAATTCAGTTTTCCATTTTTGGGATTCACGAAGGAGCACACAAAACTTCATAATGAGTCTAAAATGTTGCAGTGTCCTATCATTATTTTGACACTGCTTAACTAGTTTTGCCAGCATCCAACTGTGACTACAGAGCAGTTTGCCAAAACACAGCGATGACTGACGAGCTTACAATGGAGGCTTGATTGGTGTCCCCTGAAGAATGCAACATGCCAGGACACCATCCTGCAGGAAACACTTGTACAGTGTCATTACACGACACACGAATACATCTATCACACCGGCTCATCAGTCCGGCACACTAACAACGGTTCAATTTCTTCAAAACAAAGACGGAAATGTAAAATATCATTTTGAACCATCTTCAGCACCGTGTTCAGCAACGGCAATTTAAAGCACAACTGCTGTTTTTCCGATTTTTCCTTTTTCAAGATTAACAGACATTCTGCCATAGCACTTTCTGTACTACGGGTTTTTTCTTTTTGCAAACATATATTATGTAACAAATACATTCATTAAGATTTCCTTTCAAACTGTAGCCACAACAGAGTAATATTCTTCACCAAAGATGATGAGGTTTGATTTTAAACACAATGCTAGTTCCGCAGAGTACCAGAGAGATGCTTCTTCTTTCTCTCCACTTCATTTATCCATCATGACATTGCTGGTGAAAAGCCTCACGCTTACTGCTCTTTGTCTTTTGATATAATCACAGAGCTGTTCCACATGTAGAGTGCATGTTCAGAGTTTAGCTCTCAAAAGCATTTTATGCTAACTGTTTACAATCTGGATAGCTCATTAGATGTAGATTGTGCTGTGGAGTGATTAATTATGCCAATACGCTAAGACTTCTGTTTGTGTCAAGTTGATGTATATTCAGTTTTTTTTTTTTGTTGATTCTAATGAACGGAAGAATCACAAGCTCTACACTCACATCAACAACTGATTACGCCTCATTTCAAAGCTGCCACCATTTCTTGTTTAGAGAGCAGATCATTTTCAAGTCTGTGTGCTCTCACACGGGGGCGGGTGACACCTAATGTTCAGTGTGGAAGGAAAACATTATGGGTGTAAGGAACATCTGTATAAAGACCGTGCATCAAAAACTGGCATCCTCACTACTAAAGTAACCATCAATCACGGACAATTTAGACTGAGGCACTGGTGTAGTCTTTGGCTAGAAGGAATAGTTTGACATTTTTGGGAAATACGATTTATTTGCTTTTTAGCAGCGTTGGATGAGAAGATCATTACCACATCTGTAAAGTGAACGTGAAGGTTAGCTTAGCATAGAGACTGGAAACGGGGAAAGGCCGAGCCTTGCTCTATTCAAATGTAACAAACTCTACCTACCAGCACCTCACCAGTTAACATGTTAATCTGTTTAGTTTGTACCAAAACGGAAGTGTAATACTGACATATTCTTGATTACGATTGGCTGGCCTTCGAGCTCCAGCTGTGACCGCATCATAAGCGTGATTGCGGCAATTTGTTCGTTTCAAAATGTCAGATTTTGTCGTTGGTCAGTCCCCTTGGCGTCACTTCCTAATGTGTCAAACTATGAATCTTTACTCCGGTCACAGTAAACCTGTGGGTGAAAGTCAGAATAATGGCGACGTCTGTGGAGAAAACAGGAAACAAAAGGTGAAGCATTTGCTATATTGTGCTAGTGCTCTTCCGTCAAGCAATAATTTACCACATTTTATATAGTTTAATTTGCTGATGTAAGTGTTTGACTTTGCACAGTCATTAGTGATGGGTTGCGCTCATTAAGAATTTAATTTGTTTCCGTTGTGTTTTGTAGTCAGTGAACAGACTCTGCCTGTAAGCCAAGTTATTGATGAGGCAGTGCCAGGTGGATCCCTGAGGACGGGCGGGTAGAGCTGTGCCCAGTGTTATTAGGAGAGCACTGTAGTATGCAAACGGTAAAAAGACTCATTTTATTACAGCTCGGAGTGCGGCTCCCACCACTGCTACCAGAAAGAAGCCCGTTTTTTTTATGGTTATTGGAATTATTTGGAGCAAAGAAGAAAATAGCCATTGAAAGATGCTTTGGACTATGACTTTAAAATATGATAAATACCAACAATTAATCAGTTTAAATACTACAGTGTTAGGCTGAATGATCTTGATCCATTTCAAATTGTTTTCAATTGTTTTATTTAACTTTGTTTCACGTGGTTTACTTCAATACTATTTAGTTCTATTTGACATTTTTGTCAATCTCCCATGCATTGGTCTCAAATGATCAAACTGCTTTTTGTCTTTATTTCCCGATCCACACCTGTCTGTCATCTGTTAAGCACTTTGAACTGCACAAGTCTGTAAGAAAAGTGCTTTACAAATAAAGTTTGTTAAAAGTGAATTATAATCAAAGTATTATTTTAGCTAATGCACCAATGAAAGTAAATATCGGCGACAAATGTGGCTTTCCTTATTGATTTGCTTGACTCCAATCTCATATTTGTGATGACTGACCACAACCTAAACCCTGTCTCTAAGCAGCACTGCAGTAAGAAACACCATTCAATCGGAAAACGGAAATGAGACCATCCGCTCAAACGCAACACAAACCATTTCCTCCAAAAGGAGTGTACTGTTGGACACACACTTGTTTTACATCTCCTCGATGCAGTATCAGCAGAATGTGCAAGGTCAGGTCATAAAGCCCTTCCTGTATACATGTACATGATGCCAGCGCTCTGCCTGAAATAACACGATGCTCTATATATCAAATACCTTATTGATTAAAACTTTTTCCTGAAAATGGACAGTGTCATGTACTTCTAATTTATGTTTCAGTTTGAGATAAGAGCAAATTGACCCAGTCTAGTCTTGGAGAAGTTGAGATTTATGGCGCGGGTATAGTATCCAGTGTAAGGCACGTATGACCAGACAATAAACCAAAATGTGTGACAGCCTCAGGTTGCCAGGCAGACCATTTGAAACGCGTCTTGGTGGCAAAGGCCGATGATAGTTCTGGGCTTTGACCTTGGACCAGACTGCTCTCCCTGTGGCGCTGAATCCAATACAACAAGTTCTAGAATGTTTCTTTGTGAGAAACCTTGAAGCTGCACTGTTGCTACAGAGCTGAGCCGGTGCCACGTATGAAAGTGTGCAACATTCTGCAAGCTGCCTTAAAGCACAATCCAGCCTCTCTCTGATCTTCAGTGTGTTGACAGGAAGGTGTTTGACTATATTGTTTTAAAGTCACTTCCTTACTGTTTTCAAAGAGATACGATCTTTTTTTTTTTTTTTTTTTTTTAGTCACTAGATTTTATGGTGAGATACCGATGGGTGTTTGAGAATTATTTCGCCAATTAGAGCACACACAGAGATAAGGGCAGTGATGGATCCCTGAGGCTCATTGTTGGCTAATTTAAGCCAACAGAAAAGGGAGAACAGTTGAAAGCCGAATAATTTCCCCTACAGCTTTTTTTTTTCTTCTGTTTTCTGTTTCAAAATGGTCAATAGCAGCTAGGATTGAAGAGACTCAAGGGAACAAGAGTCATAAAAAGGAACGTCTGAAAGTCTTTTGGAAGCAATTCTGTCCACCAGTAAATCACCAGAAAGCAGGAAAGACGACATCGGGGGATTCTGGTTCAGCTTTCTGAGAAATGAATTAGTATTCACTATACCACACACACACACACACACACACACACACACACACACACACACACACACACACACACACACACACACACACACACACACACACATCTGCATGGAATGATTTATGTAATCCTTGAATATAGCTGACTTTATACCATGTTGTTTAAGAACTATATCATCCGCCAGGAATTTCATCGAATTAACTGGATCTAAGCATTTTTTAGCTAAAGTAGCACTAGAATCTAATAAGAGTGAATATAGGCTATGATGACATCTATGAATGACTGATGTAGAAAACATTGTTAGTTATTTGTTCATAGCGTAATTGTAATTAGCTATTTTTTTTTTTGATGCATTTCTCTGTCTCTGAGAATTGTATTGACATGAAGAGGAATGAGGGTGTGACTGTGGACGAGGAGCATCATTTAACAGAGCCTCAGGCACAGTTCTCTCTCCTCTTCCAGTAAGATGCCTCTTCTGCAACTCTGACTGCTTGCTGTTTCATTATGATGAGGCTATGGGCTAAACGTAGCCAAGCATATCAAATATCCTGGAAGCACACACTAAATAAATCATTTTATTCATTCCATTAGCGGTGGATGTGCTTCCATTGTAAACCATCTTGTGACCACGCTGGCAAACAAAAAAAAAAAAGCTGTTGTGCCTCTGCCTGCCTGCCGTCGCTGCTGCTGCTGCTGCTGCCCAAAACAACACGAAGAGCTCCGTTACTGCAAATGGCAACTGTTCCATTCATTTCGGTTTCAGGCCTTTCTTGGCATGCAATACGCCCAGAGTCAGAATACGTTCCCTGTGTGTCTGTTTAATTCGTCACGCATGTCTGACTCCGCTAGCGCCAAGACTGGAGCGAAAACACTGTAAATGATCGAATGTCCTGAGCACCGTCAGTCTGAACATGCTCTCAGTTCTGTGTTACTCTCGACAAGAAGAGTGAGGAGGTGAGGGTAAAGTTATGACGGCTCTGGTAGAATGAGAGGGTCGGACAGAGCGAGGCAGGTCGGGGCGACTCGACCCGCTGAGTTTACCCGAGCATGTTCAGGAAGGTTCTTGCGGCGCAGGTTCAACGCAACGGGGGGGGCCAAGCAGAGGTGACACCCTTCTTAGCTGAGGGTCACCCCCATAAAGAGGTCTTGCAGCAGATGTTACAGGTGACTCGCCAAGTCTGTCGGCAGATGGCGAACGCTGCGGAGGTTGGCCCCGAAACTGCAGACGCTGAAGGCTCTGGCTGTCTTCTGGTGGAGACAGAGAGCAGAGACTGTAAGAGGCAGGTAGGAGGGGAAAGCTGGGTTGCAGTGCGTTGTCTTCTTATGCTCTCCAGCAGTAGTTAACAAAATTTTAAGTTTGGTTTGATCTGCATACTTTTTAGCTCTTTTAAAAAAAGGTGCTCGATACAACATTCAGAGCTGTTGCCTCCACACAGCTTTGCATGGAGACGGCTGAAGCTTCGGTTATACGACCGTCGGCTCGTGTCGCGCTGACATGGAATCTCGACGAGGAAACATTTGGATCTTTTACACTCTGACGAGTCGTGTCCGATAGTGTGACGTCACTTTGGTCGGACATTTGCGCCCCTTAATAAATCACGCTTCGACTAACAACTTCATTCTCCCTTCATTACATTACATTTACTGCTATAATGCTCTGAATATGGAACAACTTTAACATCATCAGTGGGCAAGTTGATTGAAAAATCTATTTGGCGAGAGTGTCCTTCACTTCGTTGTTTTTTTTAATCCACCTTTTTTTTTAAAAACAATTTCACATTCAACACATTTACGAATGTGGAAGATGATGAGTCATGCTGTACTTACGTCCTTGCTTTGAATGGACTAGCTGCTGTATTCCAGTCAGCCTCCTCTGCTTAATTATCTGTTATGAATTCTTTTTAGAATTTTTAAACTACATTGGCTATTGAATTGGTTCCTTCATCGTCACGATTTCAAGGTTAAAGGTGGGCTGTTTCACTCGTTGTGTGTTTGTTGTAACATTTATGTGAAAGCAGTCGCCCGCACAGGACAGAATACAAACACAGGACACAACAAAGTACTTCTACCTCAAACAGGTTTTTTTTTTTTAATCCAGCTGTTTTAAATTCAAATTATGGACCCACTCCAAATTCCTTTCCCAAAATCCTCTTGTTGTGACGCCCGTCTTCCATGTCTGGATGGTGCTGTGAGACAGGGGGTCACTGTGACGCTGTAAGGGTCATGTAGCACAATCTCACCTCTTTTTTTTTTTTTTTTTTTTTTTTAAACGGCACCATTTTGCAGTAATTATTTATCACAGATGTAATTACACAGTTCATCATGCATCTTGAATAATGGACTTTGAAGAAAATGATCAAGGACATCAACTCCAGACAAGAATCAAGACGCAGCCTTTTCTTTGATTTAACAATGAGTCTCATTGATCACAGCACAATATGAAAGTGACTGAATAAAACACTCAGATTATCAGCTTCCTGCCCAATTAAACCCATTTAATACCACTATTGGTCTAATTCATATTCCATGCACAGCGTCACTTCAGTCTTAATCCATGCTGTTGTATAGAGCTGTAGACTGCGCACAAAAATAAACCCTTTTTCTCATTAATCGTTACAACTTGTGACCATAACTTCCTGCTAACTCCTTTTTGTTGACGCAGCTTTTCACCTTCTCACTTCACACACGGCGTCTCTCGTGTGAAGTTACAGGAAGAGGTACGCTTTCACTAAACTGCAGAAGCTTTACTACACTAGCTAGTTTATTGTATGCCATCTTGTGTGTGTGTGTGTGTGTGTGTGTGTGTGTGTGTGTGTGTGTGTGTGTGTGTGTGTGTGTGTGTGTGTGTGTGTGTGTGTGTGTGTGTGTGTGTGTGTGTATATATAAAAAAAGGTAAAATCTAACCTAAAGAATCATAAAATACACAGTAGCACACAAAACCTTAACAGAACCAGAAGATGACATTTATTTTACATGCAATTATGTTATGCAGAGAGGGGAAATATAATCAAATTTGCTCATACAAGAGTGAACATGTGTTAACAGCTTGAGTCACTAATGTAAATGCTAACTTTATTACATTTGATTGGAGGAAAAACAAATCTGGTGTGTCCACACTGAATGCTTTTATGAGAAGAATTGAACAGACGGATGTTTGCATCCTGTGTGTGTGTGTGTGTGTGTGTGTGTGTGTGTGTGTGTGTGTGTGTGTGTGTGTGTCGGTGTGTGAGAGATACGGCGATACCGTCGGAAAAACAGTCCATCAAAACTGGTCCTCCCTGGTGTATTTTCATACCGTGCAGGATTGGGAAGGCTTTCTTTTATGCAGGTGTTGAATAGGCCGGGGCTTGCGCAGGTATTTGTCTGCTCTCCGGCAGGGCCGAGGGATTGGAGAGGCAAGCACTGTGTTGCCATGGTTTCCAGTTCAGCTCTGCCTGCCTCCAATACCGAGGATAGTTGTTCTTTGTTGGCCTTCGGTATCACACCGATCGTAAGTGGGAGAGCTGAAGATGAATAGAAAGAATCCTTATACAATAGAAGGACAGGTTGTGAGTCATTATATACAGTATATTTGGCCCTTATGACTGCACTCTTATATGTTTTTATTATACAAAAAAAACAAATGTGTGACCAGAACATTTGGGATATTTCTTCATAAGATGCCATCTGTCCTTTTTAGAAATAATGTAACAATAATAATACCACCAGAAGCAGCATTTGCTTAGAGACATGCATTAAGAGAAATGGCCTTCTTCTTTCCATATTATTGGGAATGTTATACCTTCAGTTTTTAGCAGTATATAAAACACTATTAGACATTTATAAATACAGAGAATCTGAAGAACACTTTGATCATGTCGACAAAAAGGAGTCAGGCATCAAACCATCAACTACGACTGAGGGACAACCCGATCTGACAACATGCTGAGCTACAGTCACACTCCTTCAAACTTTTGTCACTTTTGATTAAACCACGACATCTCATAAATTAAGTCGCCCCATTTTCTGGGAATAAAAATTGTAATTAGTTTGCAGGACTGGTGGACGTTGCTTTTGAGTTTTTACATTTTTTTTGACATGGTGACATGTTTCTATCACCTTTTTATTGGAAATAGTGTCCCGTTTCACAAAAATGAGCTCCAAGGTTGCACTGATCTGCATAAGAACAACCTCATTTGCATCTTGTCGCACCTGCAAGGGTTAATCATTTTACTAAATGAGACTTCAAACGCGTAGTCGACGAAGAAATGTTCGGATCTTTTTCACTCTGTGCGGGTTTCTCCTCGTGAGAAACCGACACTCAAAGATTCCCCAATTTTCTCCGCCGACTTAGAAAAAGCGAATATGTTAACACTACTGCTGCACTGTGGCAGTAATGCTCAAAGAGTGCAATTTTAATCTTAAACAACTTAAACAAAGTGTAGACTCCAAGCAGGGAATGGAAACAAGCGATTTAAAAATGCCATACCATGTAATGTCTGGTGTTTACGCCACTAAATCTCTGGATTTTCTGTTTGCTGTTAAATTCGGAAGATTAGCCACGGATCATCAGCGCAACGAGATAGCATCGGTTTCATGTCGAAATGCGTGAGGATGATTATCATGAACTTCAAGGGGCCTGGTTTTGATGAACCACTGGTGCATGGCGAAGTCAACAGCACAAAGCACACAGAGCGGCGAGCGTCTTTGTTCGTGTTTTTATACCTGTGCAGTGGGTAAAGGGGTTGGATTAGGAGGGAGATTTCATCAGTGGGTGTGTAAGGAGTGTTCCTATACTGTTAACGGAAAGGTCAGGTGTGATTTTTTTTCTTCCTGATGGAAGAAACACTGAACAGGATGTGGAGAGTCACATGAACCAATTAAGCTGCCAAAAGCAGACGGCATTCCTTTTTTATTTCACGTTTTTATACGTAACGATACATCTCATTTAACCATGTGCTGAAAGTCGTTCGCAAAATAACTAAACTGCTGGGTACCACACCGAAAAAAACCCCACCCGAGCACCAAAGTAACGCTCTGTTATTCATTTTTATTTCACAGCGAGGTATTCAACGCCTCTCCTCTCTTCCCTCCTGGCGATCTACAGGGGAAGAGGTTCCCCTCTCCTGCTCCCTGGAGCACCTCCTCCAGTGGAACCCAAAGACAAGCCTGAGGCCTGCGCTGCCTCCAGAGACCGAAAGTCAGGAAGTCAGAACAATATGCAGATATGAAGAAAAGTTCTCTGTATAAAAGAAGACAACATGAGCACATGCACTCTCCTGCATTGTTAAATCTTCATGGAAAAACGCCTCACCCATTGGATCTTACATCTCCAAACACTGAGGGTACACTCTGCACATATGGCTACTATTCTAACGGGAGTTCCTGCTTTTGACTTTGTCTAAACGAGCACTTCTTATTTTATATCTATCCGAATTATCTGGATGCTTAAACCCGTTAGCCAAGTTCACTTATTTTGAGGTAAGTCTCGACATGGGTCACCACACTTGAATTGAGCCTGGCTGAACTCATTACAGAGAAGAGGAACCTGGGGGGGGAGACGGCACGGTGAAACCGAAACCGAGTTGCTGTCAAGTTTTAAATCTGCAGTGTGGCAGAATTTGGGATTTTTCCACGGATAAAGAAAAAGGCAACAAGACAACTGACAAGAAAATTGCATGGATTCTAAGGGAGCCCTGTCAAGGGGGAAACACTTGCAACATCCCAAAAAAAAAAAGGTGTAGTTGCTGGAATATACACAGTACAGTTTCATGTTGCAAGCTATTTTTCTCTAAGCACTGAGTGAGAGAAGCCCCTCGTATACAGCAAGCATACAAATGTTGTACACTTGTATTTTTATTAAAACTGCAATTTTTACAATGTTGTATTGTTGGGATCTGGCAGGAGCGGGTTTGGTTCTTAGCAATAATGAAAATGAACTTATTGATATTAATGAGATTATTAACAATGGGGCACCACCCTGGGATCAGGGACCAAACTATGGATAAAGTCTCAAAACATTGGTCAAAGTATTATTCCACATTGAGAGTGAAGGGTTGAAAGTGGACGTAGTCATGTGAGACTTATAATAATAAGCGTAATGGCGTATATTTGTGTTCGACAAGCAAAAGAAAATGAAGATGCACTCAAAACAGATTCTCGTCTGGCGGCAGAGAAAACGGCGAATGTTGATTTGAAGAGTCTGGGATCTTCATTCTTCCGGTTAAGGTGTGGGATCAGTGGGCAAGTTATCCGTCTCTCCTTGTCTCTTCCTTTACATTACAGTCATTTGGCAGACGCTTTTATCCAAAAAGCTACTTACAATTCAGTATCTATACACCACAGGCACAGTTACGGGAGCAATTTTGGGGTGAAGTGTCTTGCTCAAGGACACATTGACATGAGACTAGCGGAGCCGGGGATCGAACCGCCGACTCTCTGATTGAAAGCCCTGCTCTCCACTTAGCCACGGTCACCCAGGATCAAAGTGTGGTCGTTGTCCGACTTACGTTTTTTTGTCTTTTAAAAAAGGCACCAACATTGTTTCAGCTTTTTAAAAATAAAACTTTAAAGCTTTTGTTAAGAACAAACCGTATTTCAGCAATCTAACCAAAAATCCATTGACTTTAAATGGGAAGTGCAAAAAAAAATGCAAAAATTGTATCCAGGACTCATTCCTGCAGCACTCTATTTCCTTTCAAGTGTTAAATACCTCGCACGTCATCTAACTCTTAGCAAGTTAGCACCTTTCCCAAACTATTTAAATGCATTTCAAAGAATTTGTTTGAAACAACTATCGCATATCACAGAACCTTGTAAGAATCTTTGAGTGGTCGAAGCGGGACATAAATACAGTCCATTTACCAACCCTATAAACATTGTTCTCCAAATACACAAAAATACTAATTCGGTGCCAACATACATTTTATCACTGCTACATTTCCCCCTCTCTGGGGATACATATGGGGTACATAAGCATTTGCTGCTCCTGCAAAGAAACTCTTAATTGGTCTGTGCATTGTTTCGCTCGCCCATTAATCTTCATTCACAATACCATGAAACTTGTATAACATTAAATCACATATTTTTATTCCATGCCACACATTTCTATTAAGCTATTGTCAATGCATAGTAAGCTTCATTTAAACTCTGCGGTAGCTGTGGCAACTGTCATCCGAGTCCATGGTTAATAAGCATTTTATCTATCGCGACAGTCGAGGGTTAAACGATTTTAATGGTGAATAAAAGTACAGAATAATCTAATATAATCTGTGAAAGGAAACGCCTCGAGTGCCGCTGAGAATGAACTGATGTCTTGCCAAGTGAAGTTCTGCATGGCTGCGTCTGCATCACACGGACCCTGCAGCCACTGGAGCTCCGCTGAACTTTAAAAATAACAACTGCTGCGGTGAGCGAAAGAGGGGGGGGGGGGGGGGCTGCTAGATTTGACTGTCTGTCTCTGTGTAGAAATCAGCTGCACTTTAACTCTACGACCACCTTAAAACTGAAAGTACAGGAGGTACAGTGAAGTGCAGCTGTGGGCTAAAGGTACGTGTTTTATCAAGATCAATATTTTTTAGTTAATGCAAAAAAAAAAAATCCAGGTAAAATGACACTAGAGGAATTAATACCTCGCCACACGGACAGGATTATTCAAAAACTCCATTAGTTATGAGCAGATTCACCTTATTTCCATTCGGAAGCTAAACTAATCTACCTTTTTTTTAAATTTTATCTCGACTCTACTTATCGACAGAGATGCTACAGCTCAGAACTATTCTACAGGTTCTACATTCATCAGAAGAAAAATCAAACGGTGAGGAAGCGAGAGCTCTATTGCATGGTCAATGCAGCTGCTATTACCGTGGCGATACAATTGTTCAAACCACTGGGTAGGTCAATTTAAAAAAAAAAAGGAAGACTTCATGATTTCAAAATCCATTTTGCTAAATCTGTTTTGCATTATCATCCATACCGCGGTCGCCGCAGCTGCGAGTGTCTCTGTATTCATAAGGCATGGCGAGAGCTCCAAGCGCTTGTGCCGCTGCCAGGGAAATGAACTTTCATACGGGCCCGACATAATATGAAAAACATCCCAACTATCCCGTCGAAGGACATATTTTAATTTACAGTTGGCAGCAAAAGGAATCCAAGGGGTGCAGGATTTGCCAACCGATGTTGTGCCAAGTAAACATAATGACAAATAAATGGAAAGCTCCCGGGAAATATGAGCATGTTTGGTTTGTATGAAACAATGTTACAGCCATAAAGCAGGAGGATGGAGTCATTCTTATGTTACTGTTGTAGTGCTTTTACTACAGAGTCACTGTAAATGTATTGGTTTCACCTCCTCAGTTGTTTCCTACAGCATTCAACAGATGACAGCAGTAATGTGAGGGTTGAAGGGGTCTCCCCAGTGTCTAATGTCCTGATGAGTTCATTCTGCACACAATCATTCGGGTTCAAATGTTAATGTCCACATTAAGATGCTTTCACAAATCAAAGCAGCGGGCTAAACTGTGTGTCACAAGAGCAGTAATTTCCCTGCAGACTTAAGGAAATATATATCTGAATTAGGTTTTGTTGCATTGTTAAGCTTGATTTATCTTCATTAGACACTTATAAAAAAAAAAAAAATAGAGAGATGCTGTGGAAAATAAAGCAAAGGAATATATCTCATCCAGGTCACAGGACCTGCAGTGGCACTACTTGGGCAGTGGATTTAAAATGGTCAAAGATCAGAGAGCTACACTGTCTGCAGACTTAAAACATGGCTCCAAATGACACTAGCGAAGCTGTTTGTGCACAACTGTTGTACAATCTTACAGAAAATGTAGCTTAAATATTTAACATTGGATTGGCAAACACTGACGTTGTGGTAGTCCTAATTGTTCATTTGTGTCATGCACATGCAAGTACCCGGCCCATGTGGACTTAACGCCTCTGAACACACAGGTGTTTTCACTTATGTTGCAGATCACACCTCTCAGGACTCTGTGGGCGTGTTTAGACTAATTGATTGACAGCTGTTTGAGTCGCCTGTTGTGTCACCCTTATCATTCTTAGTGGTAGATGATCAAATCTACGCTCTGTGTGCTCTGCGTAGACGTAATGCGCTGCTATCCCTTTTATTAATTACATTTATTTGTACGGCCCAAATTGGACCTTTGCATCAGAAAAGGGAAATCTCCCTCCCAAAATAAACTTTAATGAGGGTCAAAAGAAACCTCAGAGGAGAATCAAGTCAAAGGTCAGTAAAGTGACGAGTTCAGATGACGACACGTCTGTCCTTTTTATACAGCACATACACTTTATAATGACCGCCTGTCAGCATCCAACCATATCTCAGTAAAACTGCAAAGAGAAAACAAAAAGTCCACAGTGAAAAGTTCAAATTGCGAATACATTCAGTGAGCATCTATCTATCAGTGTCAAGCCAGACAGGGTTAAGATATAGAAAGTAAAGAAGTTCTAGACAGCAACTTAATTCCTTCAGTGAAATTTATTGTGCCGCTGCAGTTTGGAGAACTCTGTCCTCCCTCAGGCCACACAAAACATGAATGACAGACCGAGCTCTCAACAAACACTGCGGCCAGGCAGCTTCAATCAGACAAACTGTTTCACCTGTGTGTGTGTGTGTGTGTGTGTGTGTGTGTGTGTGCGTGTGCGTGTGCGCGTGCGTGCGTGTGTGTGTGTGTAAAAAGACCTCACAAGTTGTGAATGCTAGAAA
Source organism: Cebidichthys violaceus (assembly GCF_023349555.1). Lineage (NCBI taxonomy): Eukaryota > Metazoa > Chordata > Actinopteri > Perciformes > Stichaeidae > Cebidichthys > Cebidichthys violaceus. The sequence continues at coordinate 2,349,636 of NW_027176595.1, read as the reverse complement.
CAGAGCCCCACAAAGTGGCTAAAAAACTAGCATGAGAAAAAAAGTTTAGAATTTTGATATATTGAATAGATGATGATTTATATAGATTTTTTTTAGTCTTATCTTGCCTGATTTTTTTACAGTGGTGTAGGGCCACTGGAAAGGGTGGACCCCACATTTGGGTGAAAAAAGTTCGGGCCTCACAAAGGGGGGAAAACGTACGTGTGTGTGTGTGTGTGTGTGTGTCTATATATATATAAAGAGAAAGATAGTCTTGTCTGGCAGCTATTGTTACAGAACTGGACATGGATTCAGCACCAATGTAAATGCAATGCAACCTGGTTGAGTGTAGGATTGTTGTCAAGGTTACATATAAGGGAAACAAACAACAACCCGTCAGTTGGTGCAGAAGCTCATTAGTGGTGGAGCAGCTTATGTGAGCCGACGCACAAGATGGCTGGTTCAATTTCGTGTTGGAGAGAAGCACAGAGGATCAATGGAAGCAAGCCTAATGGACACGAGAAATAGAGAAACTTTACAGATGTATTCCATAAAACAACAAGCACGTATGACACTGCGGGAAAATCAAATACCGACAACCTTCTCAGACGGTGCATTTCTAAAACGGCTCCACCAACCTGTTCTAAGCTCATGTGTGGATGAGAGTCGCTTTAGTTAAATATGCATGTTAGTCAACATAATTGAACATATCCTCTGCTGATTGTTTAACTTTATTTTTTACCTGTTTAGTTGATTTTGTGAGGTGTGAATCTATGTTTTCTAATGATACTTGGCTCCTGGACCTTTTTTTTTTTTTTTTAAATAATTTCTATATTTTAGATTTAACATACACATTATAAATAACATCTATGATCTTCCTCTCTGATTCAGTGTTAACTGCTTTTCCTCTTGTTCTGAAATGTTGTTTCTCTTGTTCTCACTAATAAAGGCCACTCGTCTTAACGTATACACCACCAACATACCCCCTCCTCTGTGGCATCGGTTATCCAGAGAACGGATGGACGGGCAGATAGAACGTTCAACGCTCTCACAGCGTTAAGGTTTATTCCTAGACGGTCTCGGGTCATATAAAAGCTGAAATACAACCTATCCTCATCAGTTTTAATGCATTTATTACTCTTTATTGGAGTCAGTGAAGTGGGTCCGCATGGATTAAACACCCCCCCCCCTTCCTATCTTCACCTCACTTGATAATAAAAGAAAAAGCATTAATAGTAAACAATGTGCATCAATTCTTGTAAGGAGCAGATGTGCTTATCCAAAAACTATTTCAATATATTATTTCTCTGACAGATCGCTTGTGTTTTCTCCATATTTCTTGACGCCACGTTCACATCAGCGGTGCAGGTGTGCTCAAACAGTCATGACTGATGCAGTAGGTTCTTTTCTTTCATCTTGTTTGAGAGACAATATTTACAAGGTATTAACTGAGATCGGGTTTTTTTTGCCACAATGAGTTCCACCTGACTTGCTTCTGAGGGTGAATTGCTCCTAAATTGAAGTAGTCCTCTAGAGCGGTTCTGCTATATTTGGATCCTAAATACTGTAGATTTCTACCATTAGACGCAAGGAAGTCTCTTTTGAAACTCGGGTAGTTCCCTCACTCTATAAGATGTGTCCATTATACCTCGTTAAAAATAATTCTACCTTTTTTTTTTTTCCTTTTTTTTTGGTACCATCTGAGGGAAACAATAATGTCTTTCTCGCAAATGAAACACCTCAAATGCTTAACTGTGATGGAGGAAATTATTCAACTAGAAATATGCACTCGAGTGCAGATCTCCGCCAGGTGTGTCTTCAACGACCACAGCTGTATTGTTTGAGTGCATGAATATAACCCACTATCGGGCGTGTCGTAAAAAACAACCTTCTTGCGCACTCAAACTAAAGCAGCGACGTATGCAAGCGAGCGGCTCCAAGTCGTTGCGTAAGACACGTAATACAAGGAGTTGTACAAAAGTGTGTACTGGTAGTTCTGTTGGACCGGTTAAGAGTTGTGAGCGACGGTTCAGCAGGCAATCAATGGCAGTATAAGAAAGACAATACAAGGTGTTTTTGAGTCACTGCAGCAACGAGAGGTCCTCCAGCAGGCAGCTGTAACTATAGCCGACATTTTAGTTTATGCAGTTTGCTTCAGCAGAATGCGGGATTAGCCGTGAACAGACTCAGAGGTGCACACTCACCCACTCGAGTTCACATGAGACCAACTGCATGATTCTCCTGGGGGAGATGATAACAACACTTAACGATGAACAGTGTGTCCAGTTGTGCACAGTCAAAGATACGGTACAATGTAACGGATATCCTGGTGTCTAATCTGGCTCAACACCTTTTGCCTAACGTCATGATGATTCTGTTTTTTTTAACAGACTTTGCATTTGTTATCTAACCAATCATCTTTTGAAAATGATTGCAGTATCTAGAGTAGGTCTGAATAATAAATCTGGATAAAACGCGGGGTAGTAGTAGTAGTAGTAGTAGTAGTAGGTGGCGGCCTAATCAATCACTGTGTTGGGCAGAAACACCTTAGTTGTGATGTTTAGTTTCCATTTGCCACAGGGGAGACATACTTATGTCAGAAAAAGTTGTCATACTCTTAATTGTTTCCAAAAAATAATTAAAAACCCCCAAAATAACTAACAGTCTATCATCACATCACCTAAAACCTAGGCTGCTGTATGTAACTCCTGAAAGAGGAAATAACACAATCTGTTTAACACATTAAAAGTTGACTTCAATGATGATATTTGTAAAGCAACTATCAATTCTTAGCCTATATTATTATTTTTGCACACCTCCCTTTGTGTATGCAGCAGCAGACCAAGTAGTTTTTTTTTTACCACAGTGAAAATGTTGTTTTTGAAACGATGATAAATATGGATTGAAGTGGAATTTTTTTCGTTGGATAAAAACACGTTGTGAATTTTGGAAATGACATCTTATTTTTTAAAGAAACTTTTGACTGTTGGACTTGACATTGTTCTAGAGTTAATGGAACATTTTTGGAATACACAAGTCGGTAACAATCAAACGAAGCCCTCGCTGGAACAAATAGTATATTCACTACCGAGCCTGGACCCGATACCAACATCTTTATCATCAACTCTCTCCTCTGCTCCGGGTGAGTGCCGAGCTGCACACAATGAATACAGGGAGACACGGATTAGTGGTAGAATTTGGTACTTCTGTAACCAAGCAGGCCTGACCGTAACTAGTGCCTGGTCACGGTTGCTAAACTATGTTGGGACAGTCTGTGCTCGGGAGAGGGGTTTAGCTGACGGTCAATTCTAACAGCTTTAGCAAAGTTCTTTATTCTTTAGTTATTTCACAGTATTTGTCATATAATAAATACAAAAAAAATGAATAGATGATGTTACAGTAACTGTTACAGTAACCATGCCTCAACACAATAGCCGGGATCCAGGAGCACGCTTGGGTTTCGGGGGGAGAAGGTAACGCATCGTACTGTAAGCTGCACCGATGATTAATTGAATGCAGTTTTTTTTTCACAGCTCTTTCCAGCTGAGTTTCCTCTTCTCCACTTTCTCCACTTTTCACCCAGTGACCCTGCTTTTCCTGAGACACTGCTTTAGCACACCTGGCTTCCTGCTTCTGTGAATGTGTTTGATCTACCGCCGCTTCTCTTCCCCCTGATGACACCGCTACCTTGCTCCACAGTGCTGCTTTATTTCCAGGCCTAACCCCCCCCCCCCCCCCCCCCCCCCTTCTTGCACCTGCCATCTAATATTCGTCTTTGTGCTGACGGTGCCGAAGTCTGCACTTACTGCTTTCTCACACCTTTTTTTTTTTGCAAGTAAACAAAAGGATCATTACTTGTATACTACCTCCTCTTTCTCCACAGTAAAAGCAGTGTCCTTAGTCACACCTGCTGCAAAATAAGTTCCCCTTAATGAGATGATAAAATTCAGGTTGATTTAGGTTAATGGCAGTATATGAACAGCACATAAATTTAAACAATACCGTGCCTAGTTTTTAAAGCGGAGGAAGTTTTTTTTGACCTACCTACCTTTAGAGATGCTTGACTACCATTTAGTCGACCATCTCTGACTTCTAATCTGCAAACCTCCATTAGGTATGTTGTGAAAACACGTGGTTTGGATTTACTAAGGAACTCACTGAATCAAGTGAATTTGATCGATAATGTTGCATTCATGAACAGACATGTAATTGGCTGTCAGATAATGTCTCTGTCTGTGTTTTTAAAGTGTTGCAGAACAAAAATGAAAGATGAAGATGAATTGCTAGAAAATGACACGTAATGGTGAAATCTTGAACCGTTTTCTGTGCTTTTCTAACTTCATCTGTTTGGGTGAAAGGTTCTTGAAAGTAAAGAATAACGTATTTCATAGTCTCGTATCCTCTTCTTGGCTCATTGCCTCCAGATAAGACCATGATGCAGACACATGTTCCACCGCTGTTTGTGTTTGACTATCTGGTGTCGCGGTCCGGCACTAAATCAACGGCGTCATGCAATCGCTAATCCCTGAGCCGGTTCATCGGGATGCTAACGTTTTATGTTCATAATGTAGGATTATGGTGGTCTTTCTGCTAATGAGCAGATTGTCATCAACAGAAAAATGATGGCATTGGTTGTTTGTTCAGATGCTTAGAATTACTTTTAAACACCTCTTGCTACTACTAATAATTGCTGTGCTTATTTAGTACCAAAGACGGATGTTGATGATGATCTTTTAGAATTTTGGGGGACAGCGACAAATAGTAAGCAAAGTGTCCTAATCAGTAAACTGAAAATAAAACTCATCAAGACACTTCGAGGTCTGTGCGGAATAGTTGGAAGCTTTGACGCTTCATTCATTGACATTCAAATCCTAAATAAACATTTGAATGTTGCAAAGCTCTTTCTTTTGCATGTCTCTTCATTCTGTTTATACCCGGTATTTCTGCACAGTTGCAGATAATGAAGAGGCTAGGCTAATTCACATGTTTTTATCTAACGAAATAGACTGCTTCAATCCATATTTGTTTGCGTTTAGCCTTTCAATAAAATGTTCTCTGCAGAAAACCACTCACCAAATAGCGATGTGTCAGTTTCAGACTTTTTAAAGTCTTTGAAAGGAAATGGGAGATGACACTCTGCTTAAATTCATGTTATGTCCAAAACACTCCTATGATTAATTAAAGGACTAAATATGTATACCTTACTTTACGTTCAGATAATGAGCCTTTTTTTTTTGTGAACATGTTGGTGAGCAGTTGCTTATTTACACATCCAGCAATTGGAAAGAAACATCATTTATTTGGAGTTGTGTTTCTGTAGTTTTTGGTCTCTCCCGAGGGAAATATATGACTCTTTAGTTGTTAAACTAAACTGCTGTCTGGTGCTGAGCAGGCAGTGTACAGTAAGGTTTTAGAGCTTGTTCACTGAAATCAGCTGCCTGCTGAGGCAGAACACAACATCGCAGCACCAACAGAGTGATCACAAACGTAAAAGATGCGGGCGGTAGTAATAGTACCTCAACAAGTGGCCCCTTTTCTCGTGGGTTTGTGATACTTTGCTTTTATGAAAATATCAATTGTAGCCGCTTTAAATAGATCGGAAAGGAATAGTATGTGTCAGTCATGCAGTAGCTTGTTTGGGAAGGCATTGATAATTGGCTTCTTTTTTAGGTTTCGAGGACTTGTTGCTGAGCAGCTGACACGCCTTACCCTGTCTCCTGGATCGTCAGTGAGAATATCAGTCCTCATAGTATCTTTCACCTCTCACTCTGATGCACTTAGCTTCTCACACCTTCTTACTTACTTGTCATGCACATTCTCAAACGCCTGCATCAATATTTCATCTTAAAAAAAGATATCAGTTCCCAGTAACCCAGAAAAAAAAGACCTGAAAATATTCCTGAACAAGAAGCGAAAACACTCCCACTCGTTCCGTCGCTGTCACTTAAGTGAGATTAAAAGATGTCTACAAAGAGGGGGCGAAGCAGCGTGTCACGCGCATTAGTTCCAATGAGAGCTGTGAACATGCCAGGTGCATTTTTACCAGCTATCCTTGTCGGTGCTTGAGACATAAATGTGAGCTAACATTAACTGAACTAACTGAAATCTAGTTTTCACTGTAGCATGTGGCATGCTGTAGTTTCATAAGACAAGATCTATACACCTATAAAGGACTTCAGGACGACTTCAATGCGACGAATGACGGCACGTATGAGCCTCCCTCAAGACGCACCGTCACCAGAAGAATACACGAGTTGTATGAAAGGAGAGGACTTCAAAAGCGACGGCGTTACAACGTGCACCAGCTGTTGCTCTCACTGGGTAACCATAATCACCTCGGAGTTACAGTGCATTATACGGAGTTACGGCACATTATATTGATGAACAGTGGGAGTTGCATTCACATGCTCTGACTCTGTCATGAAAACAGAAGACGGATATTTTGCTGAAACGTGTGCAGAACATTTTATTCATGTTGCACAGCAGTGGAACGTTACAAATACTAATATATATATATATATATATATATATATATATATATATATATATATATATATATATATCAACAATATTGGCTGAAATTGTGGCTGTGGTAGCTAGCACAGGCACTTCCTGTTGCCACAACTTTCCTTGGTAGTTGCCACTGTTTAGGAGAGGTGCTGTGGCAGTTGTAATTGGTTTAGTAACAAAATGGCAAATTGTCACAGCATGTTTACTCGTTTTAATTAAGCTAAACTAATATAGGCTAACGTCAGTTTGCACTTGTTGCCATGGCAACGATAAACACTCTCAGTCAGCGGACCGGAGGAATGCAAATTGTAAATACGGATAAGATGCATTGTACTGTTTAGAATGTGATGACAACCCATTTAACCTATTGGGCCTTTCTCAATATGCGTTCTTGTCGGTACTTGTGTTCTTGTGGGCTTCTGTAACGTCATCAGTCTCAGCCCAAGTACTGTTCCAATTCAAAAGTCCGCATCGAGCCAAGCACGGTCCAAATGCCCGGATATGACTTGCTCCGCCCATTTGCAGGGGACGCATCGGAGGTGACTTGTAGCCGGTCTCACCAAATTACATATAAAACAATTAATAAGTTAATTACCAATAACCACGGCATTTTTTGTGTGTCATTTTACGCTATGTAGTCTTTACTGACTTCAATGTAAACAAATGAAGTTACATTAGTGATATTTGCGACGTGGTTTCCGCATTATGATCCGCATTACGTTTAAGTACTTGAGCTCAACCATTGTGTTTTCCTGAAACATTACTAAGTGTTTTTTGTTGCCTAAACCACACTGCAGCTGTTTCACTGTAACAGTGTGGCATAATATTACACGCGGAATGTCCTCAAAATGTTGTGCTATTTATACGCCTCCCCATGAGATCAGGTTGTGTATATATATATATATATATATATATATATATATATATATACATAGGGTACCATGCCGGTTTGTCTTTTCGGAGCTTATTGTATACTGCTCACTCTGTGTAAGCAGACTTAGTCATTCACAGTGATGCCACGAGGGAGTTCTTTTGCGTGCAAAGATTTGATGGTGTTAGTTCGTCAGCATAACTGTACCCACATGTGAGGCAGTGATAAGCAATCTTATGTATAAATGTATGTGCAGATTGCATGTGGTAGAGAACTGCATAATTGATGGACTTCTTGAATCCTACCAAAAGCTGCACACATCCTCAGTCTCTGGTGGTGGAGGTCGTTTGTGCATTTGATTTTGAAGTGTGTAACAGTTGTATTGTGTGCCTTGTGTATGTATGACTGTCTTTAATATGATGTCTTTTTATGTTCTTTTTGTGTTCCAAATGTTATCTGTTTATTTTGCTCTGAAATGGATTCAAATGATCTCGACTTGACTTTTGACTTTCTTGGCTCACTGTCCAATACATGAGATATACCAAATAATATAATACAAACTCAATGTGAAATAACGTAGAAACTGATTTTAGTAGATGTTATCACTGTCAAAAGTATTTTTTTAGTAGAATACTACTTAATCAAAACACATAATTTGTATTTAGTTTGAAAGAGCAACAACCTAACGTTCCATGTTATAGATAAGTTGTATAGCAAGCTGGTCAACCGGCAGGTTTACACATAAGATAGAGATATTTAGGAAATAATAAAAGGCACTCAGTGCTGTGGTGGAAAAACAGTTGCCAGTGCTATTGGCATTTTAAATCAAACTCATCATAAGCCTGCAACGAACCATGGAAGCATCAAATGAGGAGTGTTAAATGGTGCACGTCAATCACATCCTCCAGTTATTAACTGACTGTAAATATTTACTCCCAAGAATTGCGCTTTAAGTAAACAAAGGGGAATTCTCAGAGCAAATGGGATAGTTATCAGAGTACATTCTGCGTGACACTTGCAGAGGTAATCTGCAGAAGCAGCCAGTTGCATGCAGAATGTCCCCGATAGCCGTTAGGGAGCAGTTTGGTAAATATGACTGATACCAACATAAGCCAATGCATTCTTCATGTGGATTCAAACTATTATGGTTAATGGATGCCTGCTTTGGGGCCCCGGAGTCATTACGCATTTCTTTTTCCATTTAAATTTAAAGCTCATCAGGTGATGAGTTTCCAGTGTATTGCAGTTTATATAATGCTTCAGTAAATATGGTGTTTTTTAAAAACCTTGACAGGATCGATCAGATGACAAAAAGCTTTGTGTAAATTGGTGCATTGCAGCACTAATTTGGAATATGATGTATCAACAAAAATACACTAGACTGACTATAGCAGCATCAGTATCGGCAATATGTGGAACATGCACTATTACAGTAAACGGCTGAAAATGTATAAAAGAAAATTGGTAATACATGAATTCATTCATTCATTAATTAATTTTATTTCTTTGTCATGCCAAACATTTGGCCAATTCCACATGGGATTACTATTTTTCGTACAAAAAAGAAATAAACTACATTTTACAGCATGGAAATAGAACAAAATCATATGGGGACAACACTGCATCTGCAAAAAAAAAAAAGTGCTTCCCATTTTCCCATTTTCATTCTCATTATCAGCTCTGCAGGAAGTCACACAAATAAATAAGTGTTAAGGTGTCTGCTGTAGAGGTGAGGCCAAAATACACTTCCCTGTTAGGTTTACTGCATTCTACATTAACATAGTACATTTAACAGATATTTAACTTCATAATTATTAAACTATGCACATTAATCAACCTTCTCACAAAATGAAATGTACCTGAGTTAACCACTTTCATACCAACGTTTAAAGGCACATGAGGAGCAGGGCTGTAAAGAGTGTCCCTGAGTACAAAGAGACCATGTCAGCATGTGCAGGAATCCTGCTTCAGCATCCTCGTGGCTGGCTGAGGCCGGGGCCAGCGGGGCAGGAAGCTCTGTGCAGTCTGATGTCCGTTGGCTGTCGGCACAGAAGAGCGTCTGAAGCGCTCAGTGCAGCAGCCAGGAAGAAAGGTGCTTTGTAGCTTTGGATCAGCACGCACTTGCAGGGGGTGGGAGGTTTGTTACATGGTGTGAAACAAGTGGTTCTGGATTCAGCGGCGATGACACACACTCCCCTCTGTGAACCTCTTGGCAGACATTAAATAACACAACAAAAAAACCCAAACCTCTGGCATATCTGACATCGACATATTGGTCTGACCGGGTTCAGAGCAGCTTCTTACTGCACAAATGACACATGATTTGGAATGGACTCTACAGCAAACTGTCACTGTGCTCAGAGACTCTCTCTAGATCCAGCTCTAGGTCTCTCACACACACACACACACACACACACACACACACACACACACACACACACACACACACACACGCAGCGTTGTGGTTTTCAGTTGGCTCTCGCTTTCCCAGTGTTCAAATAAATAGACCGCGTTTTAACACTTGGCAATATATTTTTTGTTATCGTTAGTTAATCCTGTTAAAAGATCAAAACGTGTAGTTTTGTGACGCCAGACGTCTGGCTATTTCTAAATAAGTAAAGTTGGTGCTAAAACGGCGGCAAGACTGGCGGCTATCAAACCGTGGTCTCCTTCATGTCCTGGGACCGGCCAATCACAACTGTTGATTTACATGCATGGGGACTAACGAGGGGGGGGGGGGGGGGGGGGCATATTGGGGGGGCTGTTATTTGTTGACGTTGTCCAGGGCAGAGAGCCGGGAGGGAGGAGGCGACCCTTTTTAGTGGCCGAGACATTTTACTCACCATTAGTTCACCACATGTTTATTAATCCGCAGCTGAAAATAGTGCCAGTAAATTATTCACTGTCGATTTGAGTTAGATTTGCTAAAAAAATGTGCCCAACTGTTTCAGGAGGTTGCTTAGCTTTTTTTTTTTTTTTTTTTTTTTTTTCTTCATATTTGTTCAACAATTATAGAAATTACATAAAGAATAAGAAGGATTACACCAGCCCTTCACTTTGAAGTCATGTTTTGACACTCTGAGTATCGCGGTGAATTCCTTTGCCATACATCAATGAGCAGTACAGGACTAAACTATGAATTATTTATCAACCATGGCAATCAAGCAATAACTGCAGCCTGGTCCAGCTAAAGGCAGCAGGTTACCATTAAAAAAAACCCAAACATTTTCAACAAGTGAACGTGACTGCTCTCTAATCTCCATATTATTACCGTCATAAGACTTTGAGCACCATAAAAACCAGCTACAGGTCCCGAATTCATCATTTTTATCCAGCATTAACGACAATATTTTTTTTTCCGATGAGCAATGCAAGTGTTTTCTCACACGGGTAAAAAAAACCAAATACAGCCTCAATGAATTAGTGTACAAAGTGTGCAGGGAGCTCGCCCTCATTTATCGAATGTGTTTCCAATCAGTGGATGCTATAGAGAGAGAGAGGCCCTCGCCTCTTTGAAAGCGCTGAGACAATACAAAGGAAATATTCTACAACTGCATTCAAACGATATGTAGCCTTGGCTTTCAATTGAAGCTCTAAATGGGGAGGGAAAAAAACAAAACAAAAACTCGATGCAGCTTCTGACCTCTGATTCTGTTTCTAGAGGTAATTATCCTGGATAGCACTCATTAGAATAAAACAGTACAAATGTAGGGATGTAAAAAGAGAGCCAGGCCATTCAGTCAGCACAACACACAGGATAAAGCAAAGTCAATGATGCAGACGGGTATATTCACAATCAAGACAAATGAGTGATTATGGGACAGAATATCAGTAATGACTATTAATGGATGAGGTAACTCTGGAGAAGCAATGGGGGGAAAAAAAAAAGCCACATGTCAGATTAAAGTGGATAAGAACACAAACATCAGTGACGATAACGGTGACAGTTTCTGGGCACAAACTGCACGAAATTAACATTTTGGGAATTTGGTTTGGCAAACTGTCCTCTGAACGCGAGCCGCCCCTTAATTATCAAATTATTCACTGTTTTCCACTGAGGCCTGCTAACAACGGTGCCCTGCCTCAGCCTGTGGGAGCTTTCATCCAGTGTTCTTACCAAAAGTCTAGCACTACGTTCTGTGTGTATTTAAGCCTTCTTTTACTTCCGTCTCTTGCAGAAATCTATAGTAGTCGTTACACATTTAGAGTTTTTTCAAGCGATCCAAACGGTGTTAAGGTGTTTCGGTTAATTTACACGTTGCGTTGCATTACAGGGACTCATATTTTCCAGTTCTTTTTTTTGTCATTTTTACTCGTTTTATTTGTCTAGGCTAAACAGTGGTTGGTCAAATCGCCTACACTGTTCAAGGTTTACAACCCTGTAACCTCTTCTAAGGTGAGAGCAGTAAAATTGCTTTAACATCATTTCAGCAATTAATGAATGACTTTGAATGTACTGCATAGTATATTATCTTTAGGGAAATTACCACCACAACTTTTAATTACCCTGTCATTCTCATTTATTCTTACAGGGAACCAATTAATACATGTAATTGTACTTGTAAAGCTTCTTATTAAAAAAAAAAAGCCTTTAAACGGCATCCTTCTGTCGAGGGTGTGAGAGAGCTCTTTATTTCAGCCGTAATTATAGCTTCAAACTGCAGGATCATTTCTAAAAGAAACGCCAACATTGATATATCTTTGTTTATTCTCACGGAAACTCATAAGGAAACCTGAAAAAGTAAGAATAAAGCCCCAATCCTCTCACCCCGAGGAGGAGCTTTACTCGTTCATTTCCTTTTATTGATACGTCGAGAGTGACTGTAATAAATGTCTTGATCATATAGTTGTGTTTGATATTCCTCCAACCGTTATTTGAGCAAAACTCTCTGTCCCCGGAGAAATTGTCTGACTTTACCTTCTATCTCGCCGCATTTATTATTCCACAAAGCCTTTAACTAATTTGTACGCTTGCATTATTCATTTGTCTATTGTCACATTATTTCTTTCTTTTTTTTTTCCACCTCACATAACGCAATAAATGCAAAAGCCATTTTCAGTTGATCTGTTGTTTCTCCAGCTTGATGAAAGTTTACTTTCCTACCATCCCAGGGCCCAGAGTGTATTTTGTTTTCAGTGCTACTTACTCAGCAAAATGTCCTGATTAGATGGTTAGAGAAAGAAACGGCAGACTCTGGATGACCGGGAGTGGACCCTTTTTAGCTTTTTCACGCCTCCTCCTCCAGGAAGTAATTTGCAGCAGAAACATGGAGAGATGAAGAGACAGAGGAGGGAACAAGGGAAAGTCAAGGCAATTTGGCACAGTGTATGTTCTACTCCATCTTTAAACACGGACGTCAGTTATTCATGAAGCCGCCCTATGATAACTGCTGGAGCGCAACTCCAACACATGCCTCACAGCCCATCGGAAGCAACCTCATGCGATAAACATGGGCAGCCTTGTTAAGCTAAATAACTGGAGAGATTATTACTGTGTTACCACATATGGCAGCGGCCTCTAGTCGCTTACAGAATTCACATTGAATGCGTTTACATGGCCATGAATAACCCATTCGTGAGGCTTATCTTGGTTACGATCATATTCAGGATATGGTTTTTACATGAGAACAGAGGAATGGGTTTTTATGGACAAGCACGACCATAAACGGGCAATTCGTGTCCATGGAAACGCACTTGACGTTGTTGCTCTTGCTAACGGGCGCTAACTGGCTAAATTTTGGTAGCAGTTGTTTCCGCTTGCTTGTTGAGGCGAGGCAGGAGGCATGTGATTGGCTGAGAAGTGAGAGGGCGACGACAACGCCACGTCATGAAAAGTGACCTGAATTATAACAGACTTTTTAATTTGGAAATGACAAAAAAAAAAAAAGAACTTCAAGCATCAGCGGCAGCTCCTCCTCCTCCTCCTCCTCCTCCTCCTCCGACCAGGAGCAGAGCTTCTCCTCGCTGCTCCACCAGTCCCTGCTGGCAGCCTACGTACACAGACGCCACTCTGCTGAAGGTCCAGGCCGTATGGCTGGTCCTGCTGGCGTGAAGGGATGCACAGGAGAAGAAGGACTAAGACTGAGCTGGGCAGACCGTCAGATCTTTCTGCATGTAAAATGAAAGGTTTTCCAAAGGGAGTCTGGTGCTCGGAAAAAGGGACCGGCAACAATGAAAGTTCTCTTGAACGGTATCTTTTAAGATGAGATAAAAATGAAGTGATTTTGTCTATAAATAATTAGAATCCAAATGTCATTATCTTGATCTGGAAAACCTGAACCTGAATACTAAAGTGACCACGCGGAGCGGAAGCCACGGTGCCGCAGCCAAACGCTGTCCTTGTGAAACCAACCTACACCTGAGGAGAAGAACACTGACAGCCATTAAGTGCAAGGGAAAATACAAAACATAAAAGTCCTTCCAACTCTTTCAAAAAATAATGGAGCTATCAGCTGTAATGACATGGCCTCTGCAGCGGGAGACTCAGGGAATATTCAATCTGAAGGCTATAAAAGAGCATTGTCAACCCTGTTAACAGCCGACCCCTAAAAGCAATGTCTGGTTACATGTTGGGACTTAACCGGTGGAAGCACTTCCTCCGTGCACTCCATCTACCCCAAGGAGATTGAGTGTGAAGATAATGCACTAAGAAAGATGTCATAGTCACAGCTTAGGCCTCCCCTCCCATACCAATGTAGTGGTACTCTGGAGGCATCAACAAGGTGTAGGGACAAGAAAGTGATAAATCTAATACATGCTGACTGAAAGCTCACAGAGTCGGATTCTGTTAAGGGATTTTTCTTTTTTTCCCCCCCTTTTCTATTTCTTCTTTTTTTTTAACATCGGTTGAATAAGCGGTGCATGGTTTACTCAGACTCGAGCAGAAACTGATTTATATATTCCATCTATTCCACCTTGGGCGTGATAAAATGTGGCCTGGAAACTGTGCTCACCGTCGATGATTATTGACGTCATCAGAATTGCACCAAAGACTCCCCCCCCCCCCCACGCCGGGGAGAGAGAGAGAGAGAGAGAGAGAGAGAGAGAGAGAGAGAGAGAGAGAGAGAGAGAGAGAGAGAGAGAGAGAGAGAGAGAGAGAGAGAGAGAGAGAGAGAGTGTCCCCACCCCCGACGACCTTGTGCGAATGAAGAGAGCAAAATGTCGTAAGTATGGATTGTAATATATTTTTGACAGGGTTATTTCATGCGGTCACGAGGGAAATGGAGATGTCAGCGCACTGTTGTCAAGCTGTGATGTAAACAGATATTTTACATGCCTGTCAGACTGGGGCAAAAAAAAAAAAAAAGTCGGAAGGCTGAGTTAGAGCAGTTGCCTCAGGATCACGTCTCTAATATGAGTTTCCCCAACAAAATCCGTCAGCGATTTTTTTTTTTAATGCGAAAGAACGCGTAGAAAATAACATTACCCCACAATGCATTAGTCTAGGGGAATAACAGTCAATTGCAGTGTTTAGGTGAAGGCTAAATGACGAGGCTGAGTGTTGCAGAGTTCTTGCTCGGGCTCTGTGTTCTTGCATGGTGATTGTGTCCCTCACATTAGCAATCAGGGCTATGTACTCTAAGGGTGACAGTAATGAATGACTTGCTCTTTATGGACAGCGGGGCCTCCAGATAAGTGATGTCTTTCCCTACAAATTGGTCTGTTTTAAGACCTGCACTCTCATATCGCCGTGGCACCAACAATCCACCGCTGATCGGTAACAGATAGCACTTTTGTTTGTAACTGAAGATGATAATTAGTTGAATAGTTTTATCGTTTTGTGGATTTTTTTTTTCTTGTGACATTTGAACCGTTGCGAGAGTGATTGCTTAGAATCTCATATTCATTTTTGGAAATATCGGTGCACCGTTTACTCAGTCTGCTTATCTAAATGTTAAATCAAATATTAGAATACGACTAGAATGTATTAAATATAGGATGCTAAAAAAAAGGGAAAATACCCCGTTGACTTGTGGAAACTGGAAATGAACAGATGTGTTGAAGGTGATAAAGTGCACATATGGAGAAGGTCGAGGTGGAAGACTTTATCGCTCAATAACAATGTCACCTCACTTCCTCCTTTTGTCACGTCATTACTACAGCCAAAACATACATAACATACGTTGTTGTTGTGGTTTTGGTCATAAAAGCCTCTTGCTGTTGCTGGTATTTGATGAGAGCTGTGAGAGTGAACCAAAATTGGTAACGTTGCAGCCCTGAAAACCAAAACAATGATCTGAAAGACGCTAAACCGCTCTATAGAGTTAAGGGGACATCAGGTAATAAATCTGTGGGTTTGTCACTAAGAGTGACACCTTTTCACATTACACATTGTAGTTTAGTCCATCGTTAATACAACAATATTGATCAGAGCAGCTTTAATTCAAATATTTGATTCTAATTGTGAAAGCCGAAACAAACACATCATCCGTTTAATGTTTAAGTGATCACCTGCTCGCATCTGTATTCCATACTGCAAAACATTTTCTTTTTTAAACTTGACAGTTTCAAACACTTAAAGTGGGGAAGAAAAAAAATAAAATAAAGTACTACAGATATCAATTCAACAATGCCGAACATATGGGAGCTATAAAGCTTTTACAGCCCACAGTAACTATAACAACACCCTCAACACTTCCACCACCTCTGGAGCTACTCTTAAGAGCCACTTGGAGCACACACCCCACTGCTCTGCATCCAATCCTGAAGGCACGCGGGAGCATGCAGCCTCCCGCATGATACGCGCTGAGGTCATGAATATGGAAATCGAGGCCACCCTCAAGTTTTAATATGTGGACTCAGACTAAAACTTATAGATAATTTCACACTCTTTTTAATGCATCCACACCTGCAACATCTGTTTTTCCCAGATGTTGTTCCCCAATGTTAAACTGAAATCTGCTTGCCAACAAACATAAAGAATTAATTTTAAAAGTAAATGTTTAAAAAAAAAAAAAAAATTCCTTCATTTGGATGCTTGGAAGCCTTGGAATTAAGTCTCTCATGCCTTTAATTTCCACTCTTGTATTTTTTTATCACATTGTGACGGACTATAAAGTTTCCTGAATGTGAATCCACACAGCTTTGTCACACGCAGAGGTTGGTTGAATATGAACCCATCATCAAAAGAAACGGCGCTATCAGGGCACATGGAGGGGAGCCAAGGAATTATTTTAATGTGGGCGAATTTAACGTCCGCTGCTCCCGCTGTACATGGATAGGGGCTCGGATCAGTGAGTCGTGCTGCCATGTTTCCTCTAAGCCGGTGGTGTCCAGTCCTGTGCCCTGGAAGATATGCGGGGTTTAAATTCCAGCCAAATTCAACACCAGCTGCTTTGTTCCTCTCTGTCTGGTTGAAAGCATGCTGATTGGTAAAATTAGAGGGTGAGGTTTGATTGAAAACCTGCACACTCCACTACTGGCAGGGCTGTGTGAACGACAGCAGGCAGCCTCCCATCAGCCAGACAGTTCAGGAATGTTGTAACATACTCACGTCCATCTTTAAAGCACAACATATTCATCAGAAATGGACCTGTTAAGTAGTTTTAAAGTAATTCTATGACCATATTCCACTATGACCATAGTCCAAATTCCATATGGCTCCCATAAAGATCATATTTGGTTTTGGATATTCTGAATCAAGCTCACATTTAATTTTTTCAGGAAGATGGTTGAAGGAATGAAAGAGGGAGGCTGTACCTGTACATGCGGACGGTCAAACAAGTCCGCCACCGGTGGAAAACGTTGAAAGAAGAACAACATATTTTGACGCAAAGAATGGCACAAGTGGCTCCTGCCATTCCACTTTTCCATATTTTGACGTGATAAACAACATGTTAGGACATCGACCGTTGTCAAACACAGCCAAGGATGGAGTCGATTTGGGATTCACTGGCCCCGGTGATGAGGATGTGAGGAGCTCCTCAAATGGTCCAGAAGACGCTGAAGAATAGACGTTTACACCGTGGGGGCGGTTTACGTTAATCGGAATATGCACAGCTGCACGTAAACAGGAATATTCATTTTTTTATTAGCCATGTAAAGAGCTTATTTGGAATATTAGTCTTCAGAATAAAAGGTAAAAACCGTAATATTCGGTGCATGTTAACGTAATCCCTGTTATAGTTTTAATCCAGTTGTCCCAAAGAAAAGCAACCCTAAGACTGTACAGAACTCACTCTATGAGCATCGCTGGCTGAACAGTTTAGTGTTATTTGGACCGAAGACCATCTTCACCCAGAAATTGTCTGACTGTGTAAAGTAATAGCGTTTAAGGACTGACAGAACGAGATGGATGCCATCTTTAATTGAGACTTTCAGTCAGTGGCTCAAGAAAATGACCCAGAAATAAATAAAAAAAAACTGCTTTCGCTTCAATCGGCCTGCTTGAATCCCCAGAAAACTTCTTAAAATAAGTATTTTTCTAAAATTACTTTGGTTGAATTCACTTCCTCCAAAAACCTTTTTTAAAAAGACAAAGTTCTGTTTCTGGAGCCTGTGCTTTGTGAAAGTAAATATTGATATTGAGACAGTAATTATGGCTTCAGCTGTTTATTCACTCGATTTGACCCCGGCTTTGTTAAATGAAGACAATTAAGAAGAAGCTCTTCTGGGTCTTTGTGGTAATCACTTACAGGTGCGACATAGATTTAAAACAAGGCTTTGAAAACAACAATACCATGTAACACGTTGAACGTAAATCTTGTATATTTCTTTGTTGTCTACACCTTTTAGATTGGACCCTCTGACAGGAACTGGTGTTTTTACACCTCCCGACCCGCCGATCAGGGTCAGTGTAAGACTGCCGTTCAGTGTAATGCTGCAGTGACCGACAATTGTGTAAATCTGTCATGCAATAAAAGTGTCACCTGAGCACTAAATAATGTTCTCAGTCAAAGCAGGAATACGGCTTTTCCAGTTATGAATCCCGCAGACGGGATTATTTACTGGAGGTTAATGACACATGCCATGAAATGAATCAAAGCCCCCCAAGACTGTTCACCTGTGCTCCTGGTTTAATAGAGATAGAGAACTTTGAAACACACAAGCTATCTTGAAGAAGTCTGCTACAGATAGCCTGCTAAGATATTAAATGGCTTAGTTGGTATTATACAAAGACACTCTCAGCCGTCCTCTCACTTTAACACACAATGCATTAATAATAGAGGAGACTTTTCAGAACAATAAACCGTTTACGCCTCTACTTGCGGAATATCATTTTTATGCTGATACGGAAATCAGGAATTAATTGTGGCTTTTCATTTTGGTGCCTGTTCATTTAAATTCACAGGGCATTGTTGCTGCTGTGACGCTAAGAGTCAAAGATAATGAAAAACTTGACGCGATCTAGCTCTGCCTAGATCCTTGGAGTTATGATTTCAATTGCTATGCACAACTTGGTTTTCAAGGTCTGGAGTCTTTCTTGAATGGATGCTTGGAATCTGGCTCTGGGGGTTAACAAGGAGGCTCCACACACTGTTTAACAATTCAGCCCATGCTCTCCCCACGTGACGGCGCATGCAATAGGGCCTGCACTTGTTTATATCTCTGGATAAAGCATCCCACTGGCCGCAAATTAAGCATTCAGGCTCGGCAGCCTGTTGTGCTCCAGCGTGACGTGGTTGGAGTACTAAATCGGACTCGGTGCCCTAGGTACACCACAATCTTGCTTGGGAGCTTCGTAAGTTCTGAAGCTGTCACATCCTTTGAAATGACTTCAAAACACATGACACACTCTTGATGGAGAAACAAACCTTTTCTTTCAGTGGAAAGACTTCTGTTGGGGGCTTTGCCTCGGAGAGATTACAAATTAGATGCACAGGTTAAGAACATGTGGAGCGAAAGATCTCCGAGATCGTGAACGAGGTAAAGGTCAAATGAACTTTTTTTTGTTAGTGTTGTCAAATGTTGTAAACTCCTTGGCCAACAATAAATATTACACAAAATGTAAATTGTCACATATTTTGAACTTTCTGGTGCTGACTGGCACTAATAATTGTGCCTAACCCTATTTTTTTTTTTATTTATTTTTTTTTTTTATTCCATCCTGAGATTAAATGCACCATCGTACACTGTAGATATTCTCGTGAAACCAAATTAAAATAACTGTGGCCCAAAATAAATTCACAGAATAACCACTCGTCCATACTGCGCTTCAGAATTGAGCTTTCTAGAGCAGCAGTGTTGAGTGTAAAAATGCAAATCGATAAAATTAAAAAGATCCTCTCAAATACATTTCCCGCAAAACTAGCCAGAATAGAATCATTTGCCATCAATCAAAACCAACATTTTGCATCTTTTGAGTGTACTGTATGAGCCAATTCACTCCAACCTAGCATCTCATATTATCATTCTAATGAAAAACTATTCACCAATGTTTTCCTCATACATGATATGTTTTAGAAAAAAAGATCCTGAACATCAATATCCCACCCAGCGCCAGACACATGTTTTGAATTCAGTCCACTGGACGTCTGGTTTCTACACAACGTTGCACTAGATGACCTCCACATATGTCAGAGAGACGCTAGAAAGAGTTCTCATTAAAGCAATTAAAAGATCTTATCTAATAGTGACGACAGGGGATAAGCTGGATCGCACACTTTTGAGACAATTCCTCTGACAACATATTACATGCATAATTAAGCACAAGATCTCAGTTAAGTGCCGGGAAGTGAGTCTCTGAGGATGTCACATGCGAGAATATTCCATATTTTTAGCACTTAGCTGTATCTGGCACTGCAGGTTGACGTGGACAGAGACAGACTGTAGCTTGAACTGCCTTTTCTGTTTCATTATGACTCCTTACTTCAATTAAACTCCCTCCATTTTACACAGATCAATACAGGGGAGTCTATAGAAATGTCAATACCTGACACATGGGCTGCAGCTCCAGAGGAGATGAAGATGGTGCAGCATCCCCCATCTGGCTATGGCTAACAAGTTCTTCCCTTTGAACTCAATGCAGGCTTCTTTTGTGAAAATACCAAAGCATTGATTAATCCATCTGTTCTGATTTGAATTTTCCCTGAGTTGTGTTGCATCCCTTTTAAGATATTCAATGCAGAGCTCTTGGAAGAACTATTATATAGACCTTTGCTCTCCTAGGGGCAAGCGATGAAAGTGGCTGAATACAAATGAGGTATCAGCCAGGCCAAGTCGGAGTGATTGAAACCACACTTAATAATAATCGCAAGATATATATTTATATATATACGTATATAAGCACGATCATGCTATTAGATAAATATGTGCAAATTTGCAATAGCTGCAACCATGTTTGGGCATGGATACACACACACACACACACACCTACACACATACACACCTACACCTACACACACACACACACACACCTTTACAAACATTTGCCTCCCATAGCAAATGAAAAATAATTTAAAAAAAAGGGACACTCTGAGACCAACAATGCCTCCCACAAGAGAGAGGCAGTTCATCAGTTATGAAAGGGGCGTGGCTTAGGTACAGGGAGCAGATCTCACGCTCACCATTGAAAGAGGAACTCTCTCTGTTGAGTGAAGTGGTGCCTCCCACAAGAGTCTACAGTAACTGTTCATGAGTTCTGCCACAGTATGTGAATCTGATTAGTTAAAAAAAAACAACAAAAAAACCTCCACTCTCACTGCCACACCTTCTTTTTTTCCAATTGATCCATTGCTAAGCCCCGCCCCGATACTACTCCGTCAAGCTGTCAGAGCAACCATATATCCCACACTGTCACTAACTGCACTCCCTGAATTAATACAATCTAATTTTGGGGAAAAAAAAACAAAAAGGTGATTTCAGAGAGAAGCAGATGGGGTCAAACTGATTCCGTAGTGAAAACAGGTTAAAACGATAAAGATAGAAGCTTAGTGTAAAAGTGAACCACCACATCACCTGGAGATCAAGACAGAAGACGATGCATTTAAAGATCAACACTGTTACTGTAAAGCTGGGTAGGTCTTTACTCACTGTTACAGTCTACCTTCAGTAGCCAGTGTAGCATAGAAGTGCTAACACTAGTTTATGATGTGCTAACGTATTCCACAGGTCTTAGATGCTTTATGGATCTCCTTCAATAATAGACAACTTTGAACAATAACTAGCTCCAAATCAACACAACCAGCCTGAAGCTGAAGGGAATCGGAAAAGCGACTACCTGAGAGTCTATGGAGCACAGCTGTGTAGTTGTCAAAGCTGGCTGATTCTACGCTATGATTGGCCAGTCTGTGTTCGAGGGGCGGGAGCTCGCGGAGGGTTAACACAAACACACACTTTCAGACACACACACACACACACACACTTGACCTCCATGCCAAAATTTCAGCCTCCAAGGGCAAAAGACGTGACCTTCTTAAGTGTGGGGAAATTGCGTAAAAGGTCGCAGCAAAAATAGCAAGTTATTTGCTACAGTAGTTGCAGACAGTTTATTGCATAATTATGAGCTGCACAGGTGTATCCGAAACATAAAATCCAAAGTTAATATATCATAAAGTAGCCGAGAGTAATGTCTCTCCAGAGCTTTTTTTTTATTTTTTAATCAAACCTGGGAATAAATGGGCTTCCTCTGTCTGTATAATGCATCCACTGTGTGCTATGTGCGTCGATGGACGGACATTATATGAATTAACACTCTGCAATGCTGCAGTTCTTTTTGCTCCACTCCTCGTATTTGGTTAAAATCCATCTCTGGCTCTGCAACTAATTGCTATAATCAGACATTATTGTTGTTGTAAGTTAGACACAGGAACACGCAATGTTCTGTTTACATCAATAAAACAATATATCAGGTGACGCATGCTGGCAAAATGATAAATTATTTATAAATATTTATGCTAGTAGGTCTGTAGCTTGGCTTTTAAATGAATTATACATGGAAATATATACATTTTGAATGTATGGGAACGTATTGAATGAGCAAACCTTTACTTTGTGATTAATGCGTCTTCAACCAAAAGACCAGATAAAATGTGTGTATTTATATATATTTATTATTTAAAAAAAATGTATTTAAGTAAAGCCAAGTCCGTACTAGCTTATTGAAGCTGTAGCTTATTTTTAATGTTGATTTGTTATTGACTTTTTGAGATCTTTTTTTGATTAAATATTGAAGTGTTTTGGCACACGTTCTGGCCGGGTGGCGCTATGGTAATGAGAAATGTATTTCTGGTTTGTTAAATTAACGTCATTCTTCTGTGGTGGGAACATTTTGTATCGGCTCAGTGACTTTGGTTAACCATCTGACACGCTACACTTTCTATGTTGAATCCCACTAAAACATACATAATGAAGTATTTTCACGTGGCCACACTATCACTGTTATCTCAAATTTCAAATGTTAATATTTGCACTTGGTAACGAGGACAAAATTTGGAGAATGTGAAGCGGTTGCTTTCTGTTTTTTCAAATTTCACCACTGATGAAGTTGGCTGAAGAGCCCCGCAGTGCAGGTGACACTAGAAAACTCAACAAACACAATATGTTTCCCTTCCTGCTTGTACCTTTCTGTATCTACAGGTCGGAAACACCTCATCAGTGGGGCCCTGCACCCTAACTGGATCATCTGTAGCCCTCGGGGGCGAAGCTGTCTGGACCTGGACAGACCACAGGCGAGGCCCTGCTCTGACACCCCCAGGCGTCCACATCCTCGGCTGCTTCATTCTCTAATTTTGCCTTTTTAATATGCAGCGGTGTTAAATCCTCAGCTGTTATCAGTGTGACTGGCTGTCTCTGTGCAGAAATGCATCGTGCGTTTGACTTTTCCTCGAGAGATTCTGCAACGGCGGGCAAGGGTCTCAGCTGGCCTCACAGCGTTATCTCTGGCGCACCGCCAGCGTGATACAGCGTTACGCACTCGGCTGGTTTCATCACATTAGAGGCCGACACAGTCGTGGCGCGATAGGCGAAAATTAGTGGTTTACGGCCAGCCACTGACTGTTCTCGCTGCACTCCGGTGTAAGCGGTGGCCACAGCGCTGCTCGGTGACTTTAGCTGAGCATTTGTAATACCTTCATCACAAACGAGTCAGCATTCTGTTGGCGCTCCGGTAAGAACACTTGTGCCCTAGAGCATGTTGAGCATGCCGATGTACCTGCCCGGTCACCTAAAAATAACGTTTTCCAGACAACAAAACTGCATCGGCAGTGTTTTCGAGGGAAACACTGACAATGCAGTTTTGTTCCTGCATTACATTTGTTTTTGAAGTATCACAAATACGTTTTTCTTTTCATAGTTTCTAGAACTCCTCAGGAGGAGGTTGGGGTGGATAGATGGGGTCAAACAAACAGGACTTTCACCCAGGAGACGTTGTTCATGTTTGTACGTTAAATAATGTAACAAACATACATATTTTAAGACATACCATGATGTTTTACTGAACCTAACAAGGTAGTTTTGTTGTCTAACCATAATGCAGTTGCTGCTTTGTTTTGTGTATATCCAGGAGAAAATACCTTTCCCTCAAAACGTAACTGAGAATACCGTTGTGTGGAATGTCATTTTGTAGGAGAGGGGGTTGGATATGCCTCTCTACTCGTCTGTGGTGAATATTTATCCTCCTGCTTCATTGAAGGATTACAATGGGTCATTCTGGCACTCTGTTGAGCAAGAAAATAAAAGAGGCTGAACAGGAAAAATAAATCTGTCTGTAAAAATAAAACTACCAGCCTGATTCCATGTGAATGCCGCATTAGTCGTTCTCCAGCACGGAGAAAAATGATCATTTATTATAGATTTATAGAATGATATTCATTCAAACCACAGATACCTGGTCCAGGAATGAACCAAAAGTGAGCATTGTGAAAAAAGCTCTATATATATATATATATATATATATGTATATATATATATATGTGTATATATATGTGTGTGTGTGTGTGTGTGTGTATATTAGCACCTGATTAACAATTTTGTGAAATAATTAAATACATTTGCACATTTTTTGAGGGGTGCTTCTAGATTATTGACGTCACAAATTTAAGATTTGCGGTCAGGCAGCAACCTCCAGTTCTGCAGAGTGAAGCCAACACGGAAGTGTCAAAGAAATTCTCTACTGACCAGCAGGGGGCGTCTCCTCCGGTTGCAGACTCAACTTCTCAATTGATTTATTCCCACATTAAACATTGTAATTTATGGTCTCAATCTCTAGTTCCAAGTCTTCTTCAATACAGCATGATTATTTAGTAAGTTATGGTCCCATTTAAAATATACCATAAAGCGGAGAATGCTTTAGGGCGGGCTTACTGTGATTGACAGGTCGCTGCCGTTACCAGAACCGTATACGGAGGCTCTACGTCACTCCTCCACATTCCAAATATGGTAACTTCCGTTGAGCGGTTGCAAAAAAACTCGACATGGCAGAGGTCACAGTCCAAGATGGAGATGGCAAAACCATCAAACTCGAGACTTCCAAAACGTCAGTCCACAAACCAATGGATTCTTAAATACAGTTTATGGTTGTGAACTACGTTACAGCGGGTAGTGGTGTAAAGGACCACTGTCGATCCGTGATCCGCACGGATCCCCCCTCAATGTTCAGCACCCATGTAAATATGCAGATTAACTAGAGTTTAACGTTAATCATCACAATGTGAAATATAGTTTTACTGGCAACCATTATCCACCAATATTCAGGACATCGCATTTATGCTTTTTTTAGTGGCCGATCTCCGATAATGTTTCGTTGTAAACAACCGGTCTGTGTTTTAAATTGACAGGAGAAGAGCTAGTAACTAGTTTTTTGATGTGTTCACATGAAATCTTGTAAAATTAAGTGTTGGTGAGAAACTTAATGAATCCAGTTGTTTGAAGGTGATGTTTTCAGAGCAACATAAACAGATATTAGAGGGAATTATGAGCTGTTTACACTACCTCTAAGCAGCTTATACTACATCATTAAAACTACTAATGACAAGATTGGTTTTAATCCATACAAATACAATCTTTTCTTTTCCTTATCATTTGAATTTTTGATTTACACTGACTTCAGATAAAATGATTTTTGTGACGGTGTCAAAAAAATAAATAATAGTCTGGAGCCTTGTAGACCTGCTGCTATAATCAAACACCAAAGGGATCTGTATCTGTATCTGCCACCATGAATCATCAATGATCGGCAATTAGTATCAGCTGCAGAACAACGTGATCAGGGATCTCTAAAAGTTACATTTGCTCCTTTTTTTTTCTTTTGTGCTGATCCTGATCCGTGATCCTGATCCGTGACACGATCCCAACCCTGAATTTATCCGTTGCACCACCAATAGTGGTTGATGCCATCTGTTCGTATTTTAGTGAACAACTGCGTTCAAATTTGGAACAACGTAACCATGTAACAAAATATATTGATTTTTGATTTATGCTGCTTATTAGTGAATGCAAAAGTAACTTTTGGAGGATTATGTCTGTATGTATCTGATTTTAAATGTTGCCACTCCAACGATAAGTTAACACAGCTGGTTATAAGCATGTGATTATTATATTGATAATATAAAACTATAATCCAAGGATTCTAATTAAAATCTGTAATTAGGTTTTTTAATGAAGTCTCAGTTGACAAAGAGCAAATAATGAGTCTGTGTACTGCACCACCTTAAGAGCCTCAAGGGGAAGCATTGGTTGCAGCGTGAAATGCTAATGAACAGACTCATTCAAAGCCATGTACATGAGAGGAAGAATGCAAAACAAAGTATTCAAGTGCAAATCCAGGACAGAAAGAGCAATGCTAAAAATAAACCTGCACAGTATCGTAGTCCTACATTGCTTTTCTTTTTTTCTTTTTTTTTGGTGGGGGGGGGGGGGGGACATGAACTGCCAAAAATGTTTTTACAGAAGCTCCACTTTTAAAGTATTATTCTATCTAAGCTGTGGTGCTGCATCAGAGAGCGTTCGTCATCCTCTATCGACTGTGTTTCTGTGTTTCTATAACAATCAAGTCTTCTATTTAGTGCAGCAAGAACTCAAAGTTTTATAGCGTAATTCATTTGAAAGTGTAATTTTCATTTCTGCTGGCCGAACAATAATAATAATCTAAACAATAAAATCCGACAATTCCCCCCCCCCCCACACACAAATCAGTCTATTTGCCCTCCCCCCAAAAAGCATATTAAAGTTAAGCTTTTCAATTCCCCCACAATCCCTCAGTTTGTTCTCATTATGCTGTAGTCATCGCTCTCTCAGCTGACACTGCGACTTATGTGAGAAATGGCAGAAAATGTTACTTCATGACGGCGGATTCCTCCTCTTTTGATTTGAGCAGAACGATGACGAACACATTTTTGCGCATTACATCTTGATATGAAAGGTGCTTTATCAATCAATCTTGGCTTGACATATCCGTCCATTGTCAGTGCCAGTTTCCATAACACTGGCGGTGAATGTAATACATTTGTGTGTTAGTATTTGTGGGCAGTCTGTTGAGCCATAAAGCTGCTTACTGAATCTCAGAATACACAAACTACATTTACAGTTTATTTTTTAGTGTCAGCAGTAGTGTACATCATGGAAACTCCTTTTTTTGATAAACACCAAAATGCACCGCTCCACACATGTTTGTGAGATGACAGACGTGTAAAACCACAGATGTACGACTCTGTAGTAACATGAAAACGAAAATATTCAATACAGAAGGTGCCTGAAATCTCAACTTCTGCTAACGACGCTCTTTTCAGAGCATCTGGGCCGCTAACGACAGACGCTTCCTCATGATGACAGTTCACTGCCAGAATTATAGGAAACAAATAACACAGGAAGCGATATGAGGAGACTTTTGTATTTGTCTGTGAATAGATTAGAAGCAGAAACATGGGGGTTGTTATTGATGGTGATGGTGAGATTGTGCAAATGATTTCATCTTGTTTTGTACTGTGATAAAACAAAGTACCCCCCCCCCTCCCCCCTCTCCCGTTACCACACATCAACTCAATTCTACAGTTAAACAGTTTAATTTGTCTGTAAACCAAAGTCAAGGAATTAAGTTGGATTGCAGGTGTACAAGCTTGTTGAATATGAATGTGAAGATGACAAATCTTAGTACTAAAAAAAAAAAAAAAAATTCATGTTCCGCCTCATAGGGATTTTATTATTGATGTTGCACAAAGATGGAGACGCTACAGACGATGTTGGTAGCATCTCGTCCACCAGGCAACGAGCTACAAGCTTGTTAATTTCCCTTGGAACAACACTGGCAACGCTCTCCTCCTTGATGCGCCTTGCCCCTCACCAGTGTCTTATTGTTGTGCAAATGTGTGTGTGTGTGTGTGTGTATGTGTGTGTGTGTGTGTGTGTGTGTGTGTGTGTTTGCAGTTTGTCCTTCCAATTTGTTTCCTCTTTGCAGATCTGCTTGCGAGTAAAATCTTTGTCTGCTTGCTGCTGATTCCTGCTGATATGCTGCTCATACTTTATCAGACTAACTGTGCTAATTTTTCCTTTTGATTGTTCCTTGGTATGTTTATGTGTTTATGCTGTTGTTTGTCAGTGGTGAATATTAATATGTATGGTATTTTAGTTTGTTGGTTCCTTCCTATTGAGACTGCCAGGTCTCTAGAAATATGATTTGTTGACCGTAGGGATGTAATCACAACTATAATGTTTTGCATACATCTCAACCCTTTTTAAACTATTATTTTAATGGGAAAATGTAACTTTTGTCCTTTTATTCAGTGACATTTAAATCTTTCAATCCACTTCACCAAAACAAAGTGACTTCAGCTCAAGCCTCACAAATTACGTCTCACTCAACAGGTGATTGTGAAAACTCTGCCTTTAGGTGACTTTGCGTTCTCTTTTCTTCTCCGAACTCAACACTTCAACAATACCTTTTGAATGATCTTCCATGCGGAAGCTGCTCTTTAGGTTTTAATGTTGCTGTCATAGAATTCAAACATTAAAAGATCTTAAGCCATGTGGCGATGCAGCACAATGCTATTCTGAATGGTATTCAAGTTCCATTGTGATGACTGGCAGTGCGGAGGGTTTCATATCTCAATGTAGACTCATTCAGTCGTTTGAAGGAACGGACTAAAGGACTAACTGTAGATTTATAAAACTCCTGGCCCAGCCATGAGAGGCACTTCCTGTTTAGCATAACGTTGCCAAGCAATGCATGCAAAACATGGTTATACTGTACAAGTACTTCCCACTGACGTCAGGACAGCGGAGTCGCTGCCCATCTTTCGGCGCAGGCTGAAAACCCACCTCTTCAGGAAGTGCTACCCTGAGCCTTCCACTCAGCACTTATTGTTTTCATACTAGCTTGTTGCACTTATTGTATTCGTATTACTTATAGCACTAACTGTTTTTCTTGTTTCTGTACTTTGGCTCTGAGTTATGCTCTGCTTCATGCTCTTAGATGCTTGTTTGGAAAAGGAAATGTACTTATGACTTCTGGTGACTAGTAGTTCTTTTGATTACCAATGTTGAATGCACTTATTGTAAGTCGCTTTGGATAAAAGCGTCTGCTAAATGACTGTAATGTAATGTAATGTACAAGTAAAGTGTGGTAATATTACGCTTTACATAGAGCAGTAAACTATTGTTTCATAAAAGGGTCAGTGTTCCCAGTATTAAAGTAAACACGGTTTTCTTTTACTTTCCTTACAGTACATGCTGTTATTGTTCATAGAAATCATTAAATATCGTGTATGTACTGTGGTGAATGTGTAAGAAGTTCAAATTAAACTGTTTAAATGGAAAGAAAAATTAACATCCTAGGGAGTCAAAAGAATTGTCACATTTTGAGTTTGTCAGTGAAAGGTGATGTTTAAAAATCTAAAGTAAGTGTCTAAATGACCCACCTGTACGTCACTGAGGACTGAGCACGATAATCAAACAATCTTCATTTGAAGTTGCCACAGAAATGAAAGCCGGCGAATCATTGATAGCACAGTCAGGGACTCCATACAGCAGCTGCATTGGTTGTGTCAGGAAATGTCAGCCACATCAAAAGAGAAACACATGTGAGATATTCACAATAGTGACACAGCGTAGACATCCACACACGCATGCATCCACACACAGACACACGAGCTTCCATGACAAAATGGAAACGTAAGTCATGTTGGGATCTCTCAGCATATATGAAAAACTAAATTATTGACATCAATAGAATTATGAATGTAAATAAGATTATTGACAATTATTAATAATATCGGGGCATCACCCTGAGATCAGGGACCAATAACCAAACTATAAATGAAGTCTCATAATTAGTGTTCACTCACAACGTCAATAGTCAAAGTACTATTTCATAGTGAACAGTGAAGGTTTGAATTCGAACACAGGCCACATATCCAGCTATTATCACAATACACATGCACAAAGTAATCACAGACAGCCGCTCTTTAAAGTATAACAGAGTTTATTAAATTCCATTAATAATGATCAAGTCAAATTATATCTAAAACTAAAAACTATTGTACAATTAGGAGCCTACTATCTAAAATCAACAATCTGTGGTGAGAGTGTGTATGCATGTGTGTGTGTGTGTGTTTGTGTGTGTGTGTGTGTGTGGGGGGGGGGGGGGGGGGGGCGAGAAACTATACTCAGACAATGGCTGAATGTAACCTAAAATGTGGCCACGTGAAACTACAAACAATATGGCGGGGGTAGATATGGCCCAACCTTACACACAGTGACAGATCTAAACACCAATGTATCCATAGTAAATATTTGTTCTGTTTCATTTCTAGCCATTAGAAAAGATCCTGCGGCTCTTGATGTGAACATATAAGTTACGTTGCACTTATTTAAATGTCTCCTTATTTATTCTAAATGTATCCAGAGCCATGGGAGTGTGGGCTGCATCACAATGTCGCTGTGAATCGTAAAATAGTTTTCAAACCTTTTGAATTATGTAAAACCTACACTACATCTTGTGATTAAGTTCCCCCAAATTCTATGAATAATCTATAGAGTAAAAAAAGAAGTAACTCACACTACACCTTCCCTCATTCCCTCTACCGACGGATCTGCTGCCCTTCGGCAATTAGAGCAGCTGTCGATGCAACAAACAGGACGGCTGATACCATTTATTCGGAGAAAGCTAAAAGGACAGAGAAATAATTGTAACAGAGAAGGATATGAACCTTCTCAACACGCCATCTTGAAGACAATATTGCCCTAATCCTTTGTGAAACATTTGTCTACCTGACAGAAGCACAACACAGCAGTTGGTTACGTGGTGTTACATCTTTAGATTCACTCTCAACTAGAAGCTGGTCACTTTTGATCGCTGTCTGAATTTGCCCATGAACATTAAGTCACTTTCTCCATGAAGTTAAAATCAAAGGTGCCTTTCAAGACATTGAGCTGATGGTTTATGATGAAAGCTAAATGCAGAGATGAGTTAAAATGCAAGGGTCTACATTGGCGAAGCTGTTGGGTACTCTCCAAATAAATTCTGTCCTGAGGAGAAGGTTATAGGAACAGTTTGTCTTTATTGTAATTGTTCCAACTTAGGCAGGTTGTAACAATGGACCTCCTTGTAGTGAATGAATTGATTAATTCTCTGATATAGTTGGAGATGTTGTAAACGTTGCCATTTTGTAGCAGGCAAATAAGGGTCAAATTTGAGAGCTCCATCACAAAAATTCAGTGAGTTGCAGGTGCTGAGACAAAAAGTGTTGCAACCATCGCCGGTCCCTCGTATATCTTTCACAGCAGTACAGCGTATTTAGAGTGCTCTCTATTGTTGCTGCTGCAGCAGACTTTGTAACTGCCTGCCCTGCTGTCTTTACCTTCTTCCTCTCTCCCTGTGTTTGCTGAATGAGCTGGTATGAGATATGCCAGTAACTGTGTGTCTTTTCTATATAAGCCGACCTCCTCCTCCTCCATGTCACCTGTGTCTGCCGTTTCTCCTTCACTCCTTCTGTCTCCCTCTCTGTACACTCTGCACACAGTAGGAGGTGCGCGACCAAGCGGCGCAGCCACTTGCGGAGCTAGATGACGCTATTACCCGACTCGAGCGCGCGGGGGGGGGGGGGGGGGGGACACTGCGTTGAGCATAAAGCTGGCGTTAGGGGTGGGATGGCTTGGTGTGAGATTTGCCTTGGCGGAGTGAGAGCATGAGACCGGAGCCAGAAGCATGAGAGTTGGCAAACCAACTTGTATCACCCTGTGGCGCAGAAATCAAAACTGAGAATCCAGGACTTGCGTGAGGCAGCTGCGAGTTGTATCATATACTTGTACTTCACATACACCCTTGAGCAAAATGATAGAAGAAAGAGTGGACATTAAAATACCATGCTTGCAACTTGCAATATTTTCACCAGAGACACAGTTGCATTTGGGAAGTTCACCCATTTACCGTTAAAAGTTTACCTCAGGAGCAGTACAATGTACGTCATAAACAAGGAAACATCCCACGGGTGTAAGCTTTTATGACGATGATGTGATGATTTATATCCGTATGGGCTTCCCCCTCAGGTAAACACTGTTAGCTCTATCAGCACTGTTGCTGTTGTTTGAACCATTGGCTGCTAGATAACCGGCTTAGCCGCCGCCATGTTGAGAACCGTATGGAGACAATCTGAATCTCCTGTTGATCACCTGTTACGAATGGTACATCTTTGCTCTCCTTCTTTTAGGGCGAGTTGAATCTGTAGGCTTGCTCCTTTGTGTTGTTAAGCCGAGGCAGTTATTTTGTTAGTTTTACAGATCGAGGAACAGATCGATGTCACGGATGCCTTGGCCACACAGCCTTGTATCAGTCGGCTCAGTTTGTATGAATGGAAAATATATGGAAGCCTTTGCCACAGCTACTAAGTGAACTAGAAGGTAAATAGTTGAAAGATGTCCTTGAGCTTACATAGCAACAAATGTTTGAATGTGGTACAAACACAAACAAGGGCTTATTTTCAAGGTAGCGAACTAGCTATACTGCTGTGACTCTGGTTGGCTCAGTGCTCTTAGTTATATAAATATGCTGTATTTTATGCTGTCATTGGCATGGGGAAAATAATATTCCACCCTCCAAATGTTCTTCAATAGGTGAAAATAACGTAGGAATGATGTCTGGCTTCCTGCCACAGTGTGTGGCTGCCTGACAGGCTTTCCTGTCACTGCCAAAGACTCAGCTGCATTTGATTTGCCTGGTGGCTAGTGCTAATTTGCCACCTCACACGTTAACATGAAACACTGTTTTTCAAGTCAGGCAAAGGGACTAATTTCAAAGGACTTAGTCTTTCGCAATGAACAACCAGGGCCAGCCTCATTTGTGGTGACTGATGGACAAGCACGCTCATGAAAAGTGTCATAATGAAATAGAAATGTCATTTAAATAATTCTCCCCGGAAAATACAGAAATCTATCTTTCAGATTGTGTGCGTATGTGTATTTTATTCATACGGCAATGGCTGATTCTAATCCTTTCATATGGTTATTTCTTAACCTACATTTCATATTTTATTGCATTTCTTAGTAATAGATATCAGGAGCTTTGGTGCATCTGTTACTGAGGCACATTCCTTGCTTCTAGTTCTTCTTTTACAAACGTACACCATCAGAAATGTCATATATTAAAGACTAGAATGTTACTCATTGTAACCCTACTACTACGAGCAGTGGTTCATTCCTCTAATTGGTTTTAGCGTAATACTGTATATTTACGGTTACAGAAACCGCTATTAGTGATCACTGATCAACGCTTAAATCAATACGCTTGTGACCAAAACATTACAAACGCTGTTCAAATAATTAGCTTATCATTGCTTACAGTGTTCATATGTGACATATGGAAAGAAAATCATCCTACTACCTCAATTCTATTTATATGCTCCCGTTGATGCTTTGCCTCGCGGTAACCTGTCTGCTTTTCCGGCCGGCTACCTGAGGCTGGTGCTGCGTACGCATTGACTTCATGACAGGAAAAAAAAAAAAAAAAAAAAAAGAAGCTATTTTTCCTCAATGAAAAAAACTTATCGTTCAACTCTCCTCCAAGCTTATGACAAACTGCCAAAAAATGAGCCAATGAAAGGCAGGCAGTGAAACTTTGTGTTCCTGGGGCCACCTAATGTAGTCCACAGGAAAAAAAAAATAAATAATGTGCAAGAGGAAAAGCACCTGTGGTTGAAGCCTCCCTTGTCAAGTGGATTGGTTAATGCCAGGTCACGTAATGCCCCCCTTTTTAAAAGGGAAACTCTGCCAATCCTAAACCGGTTCTGCACCACTGCAGCGCGGGCAGCACACGGAGCCCTTCATCTGCATGCACCGCCTGCGCTGCAGCGACACAGAGCCGGCTGAAAAGCAGCAAAGCCTCACTCCAAGCGAGCCCTCGGTGTGGAACGGGCAGCAAGAATACAAGCGAAGCCGTCCGCTGTATTACCTCATACAAATACGTATAAATATACAAACGTTAATTAGGTGGTAATGAGAAATATAAAAACACAAAACAAAATGTGGTCATAATAATCATCAACGTATATGATTAATTAGAGGCCTTTGTACTCTAGCCTCTCCACAAGGACAGTGACTCAGTGAGCAGCAGGGGGGGGGGGGGGGGGAGAATGCTCCAACTGTTACAATGTATAACCTTAATTTCATTTCCACGCCAACGTAACACAGGACCATGACTTTGAGTCAGGCCACTGCTGTAGCACCACTCGCCTCTTGTGTTGCCGCTGCAAAAGTTTCTTCCGAGTTTCTTCCGAGTTTTGCATTTTCATCTCCCGGTAAACCAATGTAAACCTTAAGTTTTGGACAGAAAACTTTTCTTACTTTTTTTACGTTCTTTATGTTGGATCACTGTCTCACAATGTCTTCTACAAAAGCACCTCAGTGTTATCTTTAGATTAGGAATCGGAGCTTTGCTCGGTATTTTCTTTCCAAATTCTGCCTTATCGCAAAACAAATCCAAGCAAGAGGTCTCTTTGGTGCATCTTAATTGGACTCATGGATTTACGGTGGATTTTGCATTTCGGCCTCCGCAGAACAGACTTCAGGCTCAATATCGACAAAGGCTGCTGAGAATATTCTCTGAATTTAAAGTACTTTTATATTATTTCAACAACATTACACGTGTCTACGGGAAAGGACAGCACCTACAGAAAGCGCCGTCTGGGTGTACTGTGTGTCTGACATTTCTTTGACTTAAGCTGTGAACATGCCTGACATACTTGAATCACTTTGTTGTTATTTTCTGTGATTACTTGCAACAGTTCTTTATGGACAGTCACTTTTTGTTAACACATGGTGAACAGCTGAGAAAGCTGATTGGTTTTTAGTGCCACTGCTTTCAGTCCTGGATCAGCTCATCTCAAAGGAATCACAACAAGTGAGAACCGTCTCTGTTCATAATGTCTATTAATTACAGGGTAATGGAAGAAGTATATGCATCAGTGTCACTTGAGAAGTGAACTCAACGTCCAGTGGGAAAAAAAGACAGCAATGCTGTCGTATATATATCTGCACAAATCCTGCACTGATCCACTTATCCTCATTATGAACTACCTCTAGCTATGAACTGCACAACATCTGGAGGGAAGCAATAATCCTAGTGATAAAAAGTGTCCATTCAATATTTTTCTTGTTGTTGCTGCTTTTGTATAAACCTTTTTGGTAAACCCCTTTTCACTTAACCTCTAGTTTTTTTTTGTTTATTTGCATATTCCAGTATAAATAAGTAAAAATGTAAACTTCCTTATCCTGCCTGGAAGGAATAACTTTATCTCTGGCTACCGTGCCTCTGTCCAACGTCTTCCAAGTTGTATTTAATACAGATCAGTGGTGCGGAGCGATGTGGAAGAACAACATCCCGGCTGTACTGCAGAGAGTCGGGACGGAAAGTCTTCACCCACTCGCATCAGCAGGGCAGCGGTGCAGACCCACGGGGCGCGAGAAAAAGGAAAACTGGCCTCAGTAACACTAAATTAATGATTAACATAGTAGAATACTCACCATGAAGCACAGGAGCAAAGACACTCTCCCTTTGTCCCATTTCTTCTGCAGCGCAGTACTGCAGAAACACTCCTGTTCTGTATCTGCTCTGTCTTTGTGTGTTTAGCGTATTTCTTCCTCAATCATATAAGTGCACGAATTAATAAGCATCCAAATAAAGCAGAGACAGAAGTCAGGAAAGAAAACAACGGCAGCAGCGTTTTGTCAAATACTGCAAAGACGCATTGTTTATTTTCCGTACTCTTGTTCTCGTGGATTAATTAGCGGCAGAGTTACAACAACATCATCTACTTTCTCTTTGTTACTTGTGTAGCTGCCATGCCTTACATTACGGCTGAATGTACTATTTTTATGCCAGAAAAATAATATGCATCCAGCTGTTGAATAACACTGCGTGTTAAACGGTAATCAGACTAACACACGGTGTGATTCTGGAGGAGCCCGTTTGACGTCAGTTACACTACGTGGAGATTCTCGTATTTTTGGAGGTCTCGTGAAAATCGAGTGGGTAAAAGAGCGACGTGTTAAACGTGAACTCCGGAGTGTTATCGCCATATGTCGTGCTTGTGAGGAATTTTAAGTTTTAAAGCATTCCTAGTGCTGGTTATTATGTGTCACAGTGTGGTTACTTGGGAAGAGTTAAACCAAGGAGTGTGGTCATTGAATGTATATTGAGTGTCTGTGTTGGGGGTTTGAGGAATGTCAGAAGGTGTAAATCAGCAGGGGGAAGAGGGTAGTTCAGTGAGGTGTCTGCCCAGGACAATGGGTCAGGATCCAAGGAGGAGCCCATTGGACTTCAGCCAATCGTGGAACTGATCGATAGGTTGAGGAAGGTAACTCTGGGGGGACAAAGGAGCTGTTTGTCCCCTGAGAGAATCAGACTTCCTTCCTACCATGGGGCAGATACATCAATCTGTCCTGTGGTATGAACGGGGTCTCATATTTCTTGAAATATTTTACTATCGATAGTGTAATTTGGTTTGTGATTGTTCTGGCTTCTGTTAATACTTTTAAAATTAAATACTATTAAATACTTTTGATTTTGACCTGGACCTGCTGACTCCTGCCCTGCTTGCTGATGGAACAAAGAGTGCAAAGGGGGGGGGGGGGGGGGGGGGCTGCTGCTTCTTCTCCTCAGTGGCCTTCGTCTCCACTGTGGCCTTCTTCCTCTCTGTTTGAGAAATTTCTGAACATTACATGCTATCACACAGGCCTTTGGTTAACTTAGCTATAAACGGAACAGAAACTAAAGAAAGAAAGAAAAAAAACAACATAAAAGTGGGAAAAAGTCAAACTTTGCAAGAACATGGCAAAGATATGCAATCAAATATATATATGATGACGTTTTCTAAGTTAACTTGTCCAATTTTTATTGTCTCTTTAAAAATGGAGAACTCCTTTACTGCTCCCCCTCAAATTAAAGAGGATCGCTTGTAAAAATATCTCTCTGTCTATTCTGTGCATGTATGTGTGGTCTTACAGTGCGTTTGCCCATTTGCTGCTGGCAGCCGCTTATTATGTTCTCACGGTTCCTTATGCAGCATCAAAGCGTGTCTCCTGCAGCGTGACTGGCTGTTCCAGCATCGTGTAGCATCTTCCAAAAATATGATGCTTTTGCGACTAGAGATGTGACAAAAAGGAATCGGGTGCACGAGTCCAAGAGTCCCGTCTCCTTTTAATTACTGTAAAAAAATGATGCTAAAAGAGGAAGGCGTGAATACACAGGTATTATTACAGTACAGTCTGCATTGATTGTATCATACTGGACAGATCGTTCCAGTAAAGAAAATATAAATACAGAGTGGCGAAACTTTCAGTTACTAACTTTCAGCCGGGGTCATGTGCTGTAGAGGGGGCGGGTGGAGGAGCAGGGATGTCAGGTGATGTATGGAGCCACAGTTATTTTTGTTTAGCAGGTGAAGGCTCATGATGCATGGACAAACAAAAAAAAAAAAACAACAAAAAAAAAAAGAAAAAGACAGCACAGGTTTCTTCCTCTTGCCTTCACCCCGCTTGCAAATGCCATCCTGTCGACACCAGAGCAAAAAAGGGAAATCATCACGGCGCGTAAAAAAAAACAAACAAACGACGCGCTTCAAAGGCCAACACACACCGCCGACTGATGACGAGCCGACTGTCGCGTGAACTCTGCAATCACCAATCAGACCAAGAAGAACACTTTAGATGAACAGACTGTAAGCTAACCACTGTGACTGTGCAGTGAACGTGACGATAATACAGTGATTAACAACGTCTTACTTACCGTTTTATGGATTGAATACAAGACATTTTCTGGTGTGGACATAAGTCTAAAATTGGACAGTTGCATACGGCAACACACACACACACACACACACACACACACACACACACACCAGCTGTTTCTGGGTGCTCGCGAATGAGTTCATTCTTTTCAAGGAGGTCAATATATGAAGACAATTTTAGCCAATGATATATCCTCTGTTGTGGAGCCCGGCATTTCTCAACTGTCATCACCATCCCGGCTCAATAACTTTGAAAGATTGTCCCGGACAAGGTCAGTCCTCAGTCACCGTGCCCCAGTAGTTTCCAGCCGATCTCGCTGCCGTCACAGGGAGCCGTGAGGAGGCTGAGATGATCTAACACACACACACACACACACATACACACACACACACACACTCGGCATGTCGTTGCAGCAGGCAAACTGGATCTGGATAAACAGAGCCGTCCCCTGCGTTGTGTAAGCGTGACCAGGACGACGCTCGTAGAGGGGGGAGGAGTAAGCAGAATGTAATGTAAGACAGATATAGAGGTTCATGGAAAGAAATCAACATTGTGAACATAAAAGGTACGTTAATGGCTCTTATGTTGTGTTATATCTAAGATCTTTGTGTACAAATATGAACACAAAACTTAAGTTTTTTGACTCATTTTAAACGTATTTGTGATACGTCCAAACCAGAAGTAATCCGCGACAAAATACGTCTCCCTGGAAACGTACTTAATGCAGTTTCGTTGCACGGGCACAGGGCCGTCTAATGACGTGCGAATACTGTATTCCGCCTCCCTTCTCCCGAACAACATTATCTTGTGAAAAGCTCTGTTTGTTTGACCTGACAGGAAACTGTCAGCAAAGCGCCTGAAATGGGATGTGGTCTTGAATAAATGCCTCGATAAGTTCCAACTGAAAAGAGGGATTCACGCTGGGCTTACATGCAGGAAATGCCAGAGAGTGTCTGCTCTGACTTTACAGTACCGTATGTCATTACTGACTGTCTATACTGCAGTCTGCTTTAATACACATCCAGCGCCGTCTCCTTGCGGATCAAAAAAAGAGAGAAAAAAAAAGACACCCGTCAATTGTGAGCTGTGTGACTGTAGCAAACATTAGCAAACTTCAGTCCTGTCATTTACTGAATGCACTCACTGCTGCTGAGGTCAGTGAAGTGTAGCAGTGCAGCATACAGTGGAATACAACATAACTCAAGAGGATTTATTGGCAGGCTAACAGATCGCAACCCCGCTGTGACAGTTGTGCGTGTGTGTGTGTGTGTGTGTGTGCTGATCCCAATTAAAAATAAAGATATATGGATAATATTTAAGTATTTAGCATATTTTCCCTTACAGCCAATATGTATTGGAGTTTTGCCACTCCTGATCAAACAGACAGACAAAAACTGTGATGTTTACGCCGGGTGTAAGGTTGGACCTCAGTCCACAACCATGCTAGCGGCTCTTTGTTCACCATTGCAGTTTAGTGTGTTAGCATGCTAACATTTGCTATTTAGCACCGAACACAGCTGATGCTAATAGGTGTTTTCATTTTTGCAGGAATTGTAATAACCAAAGCATGGGACAAATACAATTTTGACCTGATGACTATAGGATCACCAAAGTTATTATACAGTTCATCCTGAGAGGGACATGAATGTGTGGAAGAGGTTTCTTTGCAAATCATTCAATCGCTGCTGATACATTTCACTCACAACCTCAAGTAAGGGAAGATTATGGAATCACTAAAGAAAATGCATACTGTGTGTAATCCAGACACCGGTAATGTCTGATTTCAGTCCGAACCAAAGTGACATTGACGTCCCCTCGAGCCGTCTGCTGGCATGGCTAAAAGGGGCAGTAATATATATTTGCATGCCATCTCATGTATTTTTCAGCTTTTGTATTTTTTCTGAATACATGCTCTAAAAGATCCATTGATATGCTTTTTTTTTTGATTTTGGTTTACAATGCCACAGTAGCAGACGGTGAGAATGCCCTTCACACCGCTGAATAACAATTTCCACCATTGAGCTGCAAACACCTCATGAACGAGCCCTCGGCAACGCGGGTTTGCTTTTCAATCGCTGACATTTTCTCCTTTTTTAAATTTTTTTTTTTTTGAAGACTATTGCATATTAAAAAAAAAAAAAAAAAAATCTTTGTCACATGGTAGAATAGAAATGCCAGGGTGCAGCATGAAAAGAATAGCCGGGATACGAGCAATTGTAAATCTATTACCGGGGGAATTTCTTTTAATCCTACAGCGGAACACAAAAGAAGCCCGTCAGTCCGCTCTGATTCTGACAAACATGGATTAGCTCTGGTGTATCGGGGAGTAAAAGAGTGGAAAGCAAGAACTGCTTAGATTGAAAAAAAAAAGAAATCCACTTTTCATTGATTACATCATCGGTACTGTAAACACAAATAGCGCACTGTGCCTCCAGTACAAAGCACAACACTCCATTTCCCAGCAGTGGCTTGATGTGGCCGGTGTGTAGCGGTGACTGTATTCAGGGCTGTAGTTATGCTGCCTCTCACTCTATTACACGGATCCATAGGAGCATAGCTTGCATACAGCGATTATCTTCTGCGGGATCTATATGTTTACTGCAGATTCTGCTGCAAAAAAATGTTTCACAGCAGGCCGCAAAAAAAAGGTCCATAAATGTATCTCGCCATATCGCCACTGAGGCCAGAAATGTAGAGAAATGTGCATCGATTTTTTTTTTTTTTTAAAACAAGCGTTGGGCCTTCTTCAGTTTATATGTTGGGGGTTCAATAATTGCTATTGGATCGTCAACAGTTTTCACGCTGCGACCACAAGAAAAGTGTACAGACAAAGGGGTGGTAATTGTAAAGAGTTGGAGTTTGTGTTCATAACATTAGAAATCATATAAAGTGTGTTTTTTTTTTTGTTTTTTTTTAAAGAAAGAGACACACATGTCTTCTCTATACCCCTGCCTTTGAACCGGTGCTGAGCCTCATCCTTGTGATAAAGAATGGCTGGCCTGTGATATTAGACGCAGCTGTTTGATGTGTTATTGGAAAACACTTGTTAAGACGCCGGAGCACAGACTATAAAGGACCTTTTTATATATATATATATATATATATATATATATATATATATATATATATATATATATATATATATATATATATATATATTCATCCTGGCTTTATGGTGTCATCTTCCTTTTTCTTGAAGGGATTTGAAGTTTACCTTTTTCACACCTCTATAACAGTGTTACAAACAGAACAATTAAAATATAATGTTTATTAAAGACCATTATATATGAAATATGTATACCCGAGGAAAGCCTTTGCTTTTAATGCTCTGTAATAAAACAAACCAAGGTGCGTGCTTTCTGGCTGTATTTCCACTAATGTATTTACGTGAGCTGGTTTTGTTTTTTATTATTGGTAGTAAAATCTGGGAGTGTGTTTATGTTGGGACATAAGAGCAGTGATGTATGGATTTAGGACGTCTGTTAAATCCAGTGACCCGGGCAAACAGAGGACAGAGCACTTAAATAAAACCAAATATCTTTGTCAATATAGTTTTACATTGTTCCTGTTTATATCTGCACGAGTCCTCCTCAGCCCCGCTGGCAATCTATTCATCAATGCTTAAAATGCTGCAGGAGAAAAAGCTCATCACTGCATACAACACGGCCCGGTGAAAGAAGACGCTGTTAAGACAGACAACTGCCTCGCTCAATCTTTTAAAACACAAACTGGCCGGCGCTCTATAAAAGCACGAGCAACGTATTGCAAATCCTGTTTTTTTTTTTACCCCCCTGACATTGTGGCCAAAAATGCAGGTGCATTCATTATCCTGTAATTACCCTGCTGTTGGTCTTCTGGTATATTATTCATCAGGAGCATTTCTCTCCACACAGCGTTGGTGACAAGAGCGGTAGAATGAATGAGCGCCATAGGATCAACTACACCAACATGCACTGCCATCATTAACACTGTGCTACAGCCAGGAAACGACCGGCTCTCAAGGCCACTGCTAAGTGACCGCTCGCACACACACACACACACACACACACACGCGCACACGCACACACGCACACACACACACACACACGCACGCACACTTACTAAACCTTAGCAATCTAATCCTGAAAGCACACGAGGGCTTGTTCAATATTGGTCTGTGATAAAAACCAAATCTCTGAAATCTTTCGCTCTCATCACGCTGAGAATATAAAATTCCAGTCCATTATTGTGGGTACAGGTGGCTCTTCATTCTTGGAATTTTTTTTTTTTTTTTCATTTTTGATGCAGGAAAGTGCCAACAGCTGGAAAATGCAATGTTTCCGTAAATGACACTTCACGCTAGATGGTGAACGTGATGCTCGCTGACTGATAATGCTTCAGGAGGGGGTTGAAAGCGGGCCAACTTAAAGGGATTTGGGAGGATGTCGGAGAGGAGATGGGACAGTGAATCACTCTGTAGGGATCACTGCACAAGAGGAGCAGCTTCACCGAAGTGCAAGCAGAGCTGGGGGAGCTAGATCCCTGCGAATAAGGCGAGAACACATCGACACGGTATTGATCCACCGGTTATTCCTGCGGGGCGTTGTTCCAGTATGGCAATGTGACACGATGTCAAGGACCTGCTATGCTATTGAAAACGGCTTCGATAGAACACAGAGCTCTCCCACTCACAAAGCCCAGTGTTTCCATGTAAATGCACGGAAACAAAAGACTTTCATTGACTTACATGCTAGACCAAGGGTTTTGAAACGATGCATGAAAACAG
This sequence comes from Cebidichthys violaceus, assembly GCF_023349555.1. Lineage (NCBI taxonomy): Eukaryota > Metazoa > Chordata > Actinopteri > Perciformes > Stichaeidae > Cebidichthys > Cebidichthys violaceus. The sequence goes on along the minus strand of NW_027176595.1, from coordinate 2,307,361 downwards.
GCACATGTAGGCACAAAATAGGCAAATGTATTGTAGTGTCAAAGAGCTAAGGCCTGACCACAGGCAGTGTTTAAATTCTACACCCGTCACGGACATCTTCTGTGTGTCGGCTGTGCTGTACAATTATTCCATAACACACTGTCGAAAAACTCACTGACTCTCATATTCACCGACGGGCAAATTATGGACCAATCACGGCGTAACGCGTTACACGTTACTAACACAGCGTCACGAACACACATGCACACAGTGTAACGGTGCAATCATGCGGGGAAGATTTGTTGATTACAACTGATCGATTTTAAAAGGTAATACAATAAACAAAATATATATATATATATATATATATATATATCTGAGGTGTACCAGCTGCTAAATAAAGCTGCTGAGGTCGTGTATGTAGTTTGTCCGACTTTCATATAGAGTGGAGCTCACTTATTTCAATCTAACTGGAGATCTTAACAAATTATTATGCTTTAGTTGATTAATAAACCTGCATCGTTTGATTTTTTTTGGCCACTTGGGGGCAGTGCAGCGAGCTGTAAACGCTACACTGTCACATTCGCAGTTTATAAATCCCAATCAGTTGCCTTTTTTTTTTTTTTTTTTTTTTTTTTTATATACACATGCAGCAGACACAGAACAACATGCATTCGGAGTCATGCTTGTGTCCACTGGATAATATTCACTCTCCGTTTATGTCTTTATCTTTTTCACAAACTCCTGAGGGAAATATCTGGCTCTGCTAAATGCTCCACTATGTTCACCATGTGTCTGTCTGCAGTATGGTGCTGAGCGGCAGTGTTGTGGGGGGGGGGGGGGGGGGGGGGGTTATCTAAGTCTGATACAATTAGTAATTACCTGTTTGAAATGTAGTCAGGAACCCAATCCAGGTATCACAATTTCTGTTCATGCAAAAAGTAAAAAAAGAATGCTGAGATTGTTCCATTGTTTTGTATGCTAAACAGAAACGGGGGACGTGATGCTGATGGGACTGCAGCAAACCAGCAGAGTTGCAGTGCTTAAAGCTAAAATAACGATCTGAACAACACTAAAATGCTCCATAGAGCTGAGGGGAATTGCATAGTTGGTTGATAATTGTCTGTAGATTCATCACGACCAGCGACCTTTTTCACATTATTGTTAACATAAAAACTATTGTTCAGAGCAGCTTTTAATAGTAGTTCATTCGCCACTGACACGATTAGTCCCTGAACCTTTTCATCTTGCAGGTAAATAAATCAAGAGAACATTTTGGTTTCAAATCAACCCGAGGTTTTGCAGAGTGACTGCAGCGGGATTGACACGCTGTGTTACCCGTGTCTAGAGCTTCAAATATGTGTGTCAGGGTGAATGCATCATTCTTACACCAAAGAGAAAATGTGATCAATGCGTCTCTTTTTTTTTTCGACGTTGGTATTCTGTTTTTCGGAGGTCAGGAGCATGAACTCTTCCACGGTCAGACTACACCAGCTGCAGCAATGACAAAATGAATACAAAAACATGTCTCCTTTCACTTGCATGTTGCAGGACACACTGCAGTATCTTTGTGGTGCATTCAAATCTTTTGCAAATCATAATGTGAATGATTTTTTTTTTTTTCTTCACATAATGACCAATTAAGTGGTGGCGTTTGTTTATCAACATTCAGAACAGATTTTGCTGCAGATCCAGAACCGGCCGAGGAGCCCCGGTTTCCCTTCAACCTGAAGTCCCACTCGGGGTTTGATCCCGGCCCTCGTTCCTGTGCCTCGGTCGAGCGAGGCTTTCTGCAATACAGCGACATTTATATTTCAACGGCTGCATATGAATTATGCACAATGAGCAGTGAGAAGGAATTTAATGATGCCTCGCTGCTACAGTCTGCCTTTCGACAAACGAAGAGTGATTCCCCTTGTCTGAGCTGCAGGCATGGAGGCGGCTGATTTGAACAAATCTTTGACCTCATCCTTCTTGTTGCTTAAGGTTTGCAGTCAACGCACAGGTTTTGGAGAGCGAGACGGGAGCGAGGGGTAGCTCATCTTGTCAGAATATTGATCCTCTCTGACATCTAATGTAATGATTCTTTGTCAGCAAAGAAATGACCGGACAGGCTGAATTTGGGTCGTATCGCCAGCGACTTTTAATTAAGACTCCTCCGCCGTCTCCTTCTGACCTCGTGGACTGCAGCGCAAGCGGCCCGACGAGAGTTGATTTTCAGGGAGCGACCGCTTCTTCCGCGGAAATCCGACGAGTTGTCCTTCCGTCGCTCAGTATGACCTTTATTTGTTAGGGCAGATGCAACCTCTGCCTCAAAAATCAAATATTATTCTGTAACAGCAACAGTATAAGCGTATTCCTGGACGCACGGAGCGATTCCCTGAGTCTTCAAAAAGCTGCACACTCGCATCTCTGAGCCTCATAAGCAGCAGACGGACCGTTTGGGCGGCCTTCGCAAACATTTGATTTCGTCAAATTACTGCATGGAAACATCAGCGTTCAGCAGAGACACGGGAACGTTGTGCTCAAACAGAAAGCAATGCTATCAAAGATGCATTTACATTATAATGTGATTACTGAACACAATATAATCTGTTGTAATCAATCCTTCAGCCTGTTTGTCGTGGAGCATTTTTCACTCAAAGTGAAAGAGACATTAAAGTTAAATTAAAGCTGTTATCACTGCTCTATTCTACGTGTTGCTATTTGTTTTGTTTTTTTACAGCCATTAACATTCTGACCTTTTTATTTTGCACAGCTGTATGAGTGTTTTTTCTGAATTAAATTCAATTTGATTTTATTGATCTCTCAAGTGGCAGTTTGAGGCGAGAGAGTTTGAAAAACAGCAACACAAACAATTCATTTACACGAGTAAAACAAAACAAAAAAAAAAAAATATGACAACGTTAGAAAGAGATACATTGAAATACATCAATGTATTCTATGAATTATTAATCGTGGATGCCAATCCATTGCTGGCCGACAACAAAGTATATATTTGTCAATATATACACACAAGGTATAAAAGGTTTGTTTTGAATCCCAAAACAACATAACTGTTGGTTAAATAAGGACATTTAAGGACGTTTTTGTTGTGAACAGACCTTTTCTTCCGATGCTCCACTCTTCTTCTTCTTCTTCTTCTTCTTCTTCTTCTTCTTCTGATTTCACCCTCATACAATCTTTTATTCTCTGTTTAACCTGAATGAGACGTGACGTGTTTCCTGCTGTGATGAAGGGATGCAGATTAAAGAAACGCTCTCCTCCTCCTCCTCCTCCTCCTCCTCCTCCTCCTCCTCCTCCTCCTCCTCACCCTGCCGTTTCCTGAGGTGAACATGGTACGAGAGGGCGTCTTCGGCGTGAACCGTTTTAAGAGGTTAACGCGAGATCATTTCTGCACGAGCAGCTGTTGACATATCATATGACTTGGACAAAAATTTGTCCGGACTGAGCTGCAGGAAGTGGATGTTCTGAAGGAGGATTCATGGGGTTTGACTCTCAGCCAAGTCAAACACTTATGAAATTAGCAGCCGCTGCCTGGGAGTCAGTGTTAAAATAGAAAGGTGAAAGGCCTCTTGGCGGGGTGTGCTTGTTTACCTGCGGTGCCACATAGAAACTATTACTTTCTGCATCATGACATGGGGAGCTTTTATTATAATTATTAATCACGACCTACAGGCGGAACACGTGCATAAATGTACCATTAATGCAGTTCATCATTGATTTACTCGTGCATGCACACATGATGGGACACACAGAATACTGCCGTCTTTGCACCACAGCCACTAAGTTTTGCTCCTTTTTTAAAAAATAAAATTAAAAAAAATAGGTCAGAAAATGAAACCAAATTTGAAGGTGTGCCGTTGAAATGTCCTTCATTTTTCAGGAGCTGAAATGCTTTTGAAAATATTTTAGTTTTTCTGTTCCATGGCCTCAGGCGTCCGTTTGATTCGAGTCACAACAACGTAAATGCCTTTGGACACTCGCTCGTAGTGGTGAGCTATATTTGGTCCACTGCAGGCGGACTTTCTCCAACAGAATTTTGTCTCAATCTAGGGGCAGATGCTCCGTTCTGCGCGTCTCCAGCCTGCTAGCCTACACAAAGAGAAAAAAAAACCCGCCAGCTCGGTGACTCAGACACCGAAAGCCATCCATCTAAATTATAATTGGGAGGTGCACATAGAGCACTCCAGTAGTGAGACAACACTCTGGCCAGTTGCCCTCATGTTTCTGGAACACATGTAGTGGAGTTCTACCAGCTATGGATCATAAAAACTTCATTCCTGCACAATGAATTCCCACCTGCTCTGTCTTTCCATTAAACCTTCATGGGGTTCAGTTATTTATTTTTTTCTTCTCTTCTGCACAGCGTCCCTCATCTTACTATCTGCTGTGATTTCATATGCTGTCAATTTCCTATTCAATTAAATGATAAGCCCCCCCCCCCCCCCCCCTATTCAAATGAAGGTAAAGAGTCCAAACAATTTTCAGGAACGGAGGTTACTTTCCTACAATTTAAGGTCTTTTGTTCAAAAGGATTTACCTTTAAACCCCACACGTTTCTCTCTTCCCTGTATGAGGCTTTTGTGCCATTTCTCTTCTCTCAAGAAAAAGCAGAAGCTGGCAGAATCTGTGCCTTCCTTTTGGTAATATGAATCCACAAACCGAGTCTTTGAGAGCTGCTTTCTGCTGCAAAATACACAAATTTGCGTTTCCAGCGTACGGGAGATGACATTAACATATCGCTCGTTGATTGACAGCTTGGACAGCAGGCATACAGCGGTGTAATCCTAAGAAGGTTCATTACGCTAAACCTGCTCAATCCTTATTCCCAAAAGAAACACACACACACACACACACACACACACACACACACACACACACACACACACACACACACACACACATACATACATAACTGCTCAATATTTGTACTTCATATTCCATGTTTTTTTTTTTATGTATTCTGTCTCATTGTCACTGTGCTGCAACGTAATGACCCTAAACACTGAAATCAATACTCTGAATGTGACCCAGCATGTGTCCCGCTTCCACAAGTGACTGATGACGTTTTCATGCACTTACCACAGTTTTCACTCCGGCATCGGTCCGCACTGTTTTGTTCAGGAGTTAGGATTGCTTGAGGCGAAAAGCTGCCATGACTCTGAGCTCTGCATCATTTATGCAGCGTCAGCATCAGGATGCAATGGTTGCAACAGACTCGGTCCGGTGAAGGAAACCGGAGAAAAGGTTAAATCAGGATAATTGTTTGCGCCATGTCAAATATTTTTTTTTTTTAATTTAACGTGCATTTTCACGATTACGTCCGTCTAACTTTAGCTGCGTGTGAAGACAAATACATAACGGGGTAAAGTAATGTTTCTAGACCTGATAGAGGATAAACATTAATAAAACAGGTAAATACCAACAGCAAAAATCATCCAGGCACAAACATAAAAGTGCACAAATTTTGGCAGGTACCTACTTTAAGGTGCTCTATAGGGTTGAGGGCATCGCGGTGTTTCTGAGGACCCGATTTAAATCTTCTCATTTTATCGTAGCAAAGTGTGAGAGTCAATGCCGCCGAGTCCTGGTTCCGAGTCTTCTGTGACTCCCTTTTCCTCCCAGTGGGGACCGGCGGAGCGGCGAGGCAGAGCTGTGCTCCAGGAATAGAGGATGAGACGCTGCTGGAGGAGCTGAAGGAGCTTCTGGTGGACCAGCGCTCTCATTTACTTTTGTAGGTCAGAGGCATCGGCATTAAACCGGGGCTGTTTCGTAACCAGCTATTCAGCGATAACATGGCTGAAGTCAAAGACAGTAGTTGTGATGGCATCTGAGGGGGGGGGGGGGGGGGGGGAGTGGTGCTGTCCAGGTGTGATCATGTGACCTCTTGATGGGGACTTCTGACAATGGAGCTGAAACAATGCCCTGTCAGCTTGCAGAAGAAGAAGAAGCTATTCAGGATCAAAGCCTGCATTTTGTAATTCCAAAATGAATACCGATCACAGTGTCATCTCGTATGCGTCAACGTTATCAGTGAAGCTTCGAACTATTCGGTACAGACGTGGCTGAGTCGAGTATATCGATGAGTTTCATTCTCTGTTTACTATTTCTCTCTGTCCATTGATGAAGGGTTCTGAATCCAGAGGCTGCGTTACGCACGGGATTATCGCAATCGGGTTGTGCCAGAGAGGCTGTGTAATGCGCTGAGACGTCGGGCCTCAAAATGCGGCTATTAAGGGGAGAGGGGCCGGCAAATTTTGAAGCGTCATACGTCCAGAGTAACACACACAAACACACACACACACACAGAGGAGATGCTGAGCGCAGAGGCGTAAAAAACAGCAGTCGTGGACTTTCTCGTGGAGATTTCCTTAAACACATTTCCATCACAAAATGGTGAATTAAAAAACTCGCCAGAAAGCAGGGAAATGAGGCGGTGAACCCACCTGTTTAATCACATCTGCATAATGCAGCCTTTAAATAACAGGACTATGCCGCACTATTGACAGTAGCTACAGACGCTACATGGGTGCCGGTGCGTGAAAACGTCTGGAGAAAGTTGTGCTCTGCTCCGGCTGTCAGATAGAGGGCCCACAGTATTTTTCATCCCCTGAAGCATTTAATGCTCCACGGTGACATGAAGGCTTCTTCTTCTCGTCATACCAACAGCATGTTTGCATTCATCAACCGTTACTTAACGTGACTGCAGCGTATCCTCACCGCTCTGAGCACAGACGCTCTATGCATCGGGGTTGTTTTTTTTTTTTTTCTTCTCCCTGCTCGGTGGAGGATTTACTGGACCAGTGTAGGTGCCTTTCAGAGCAGTCGGTGAAAATGAATGGGTGTGACATTCTCGTGTGGAAGAACCATCAACCGAAGTGAGAGGCTCGTGTGAGGAGTGCTGCCAGCGGGGAAAAAAACACATGCAGGTCGGGGAATATACGCTTGTATACGAACATTTGGGTTCTTTATGGAGTGAATTGAGTTTTCAGTGACTGGCAACTGTAATTTCTATTCCTTTAAAAAAAAAATCTCTTGCATGCCAAGCAGTATACTTATACAGGTATAGTGAAAGCGAGCGGCAGTAATGGTGCTGCACAGTTCTACAGAACTCAAATGCAACACAAGAACACAAACGTTTATCAAAGTTTCAGTGTATAGAAGGTAACTGGGATGTCTTCTCTGGGGGTTGGATAACAGCTTGAAGGATTGGTCCTTATAATAAGTCTAATTAGAAATAAGGAGTTCATGTGATGATAAATCACCATTAAAACCTGATGTGTCCTGAGGCTCCAGGTTGGTTTGTAAAACAATGTCCACTGTATGCTGATCATTCACACACAAAAGACAATTTTCAGGAGATTAAAACAGTCGATTAAAACTTTCAAATGGTAAATAATTGTGCCCCGAGTGTCGGCGCATTTAGTCCGAGGCACACTGAAAGCGGCGGCCAGGTGCTGTACGCTAATCCCCCCGACTGCCTTTCTGCAAAGTTATGAGGATTCAGAGCATGATAATTGTCCTCAAAATACATGCATGAACACACAAAACAACACAAATAATCCCCCTTGTCACTTCTGGGACACTGCGTACTCTGTGTGAGTTGAGAGATGAGAGCAGAGTGGTTGGTGGTTGTGTGTGTGTGTGTGTGTGTGTGTGTGTGTGTGTGTGTGTGTGTGTGTGTGTGTAGGGGGGGGGGGGGGTCAATAAATCGATCATTTGAGTGTAAGAAGTCGGCCGGACATGGTGAACGACCTCTAACGTCGGGAGCCTATTAATTGTTTTGTTTATGTAGCTCCAATCACAACATACCACACCTCTCCCACGGAAAATTAATGATTACCGGCAAAAGGTTAATATCCACTCAGCTGAAAATGAATCAACGGTGAATTAATGAGATCATTACCTGCATGGATTGGTAATGAAATTAGTCTTCTTTCAAAACAGGACTTTCCGGGACGTCGCGGCGTTGACTTGAAAAATAATGCGTCTGCTGGAGAAGGCCTTCAGCAGATGGCCGGCGCTGAGCTGTCCTGACTGGGTCGGAATGAAACCTCCGTCATACGAGTCAAAGCTTGATGTAACTTAATGTGTTGTTTTTTGATACTTAAGGGTATTTAATTAACTGGCCTCAATAACTGAAAAAAAGAGGAGTATGTCTCGCCTATAGGTCTAAATTTCACGACTAAATAAATGTCTATTTCTGCCGACAATGCAAAAAAAAGGTTCTAGTCTTGCTGGGGTTTTTTTTGCAGTGTGGAAGAGCTAAACTATTAGCAGGTCCCCACAGTAATTTCAGGAGTGATTCATACACATGAAATATGTCTCTGCAGAAGATTGTGCGGGGTTATTAATTGGCAGGGAGTCAGACAGTGCTTAGAGAAAACTCCAGAGATGGGGTTGATTCATCCTTCGATTCTTCATTTGAGCAGCACTTCAAAGTTAACCAGTGGAGCTGAATCTGTAACAGAACCGAAAGTCCATATCGGTAGCACCGCCGACGCTGCAGGGAGCTTCTCACGCGATTATAAACATAAACTAAATGTTTGCAAAAGACACAGCTTGGTACCTTGCTTCTTCTATGAACAACCTAATTTGGAATTATTCTTTTTTTTTTTAAACAACCCGAGGAAGTTTATATTAAATTTGATTACTTTTAGGCCAATACAATTCAGACCATCATGTTGGGAAATAAAACGGTAGCGCTTTATTTAAAAAAATGTTTCTAAATTGTATTGTTTAAATATGCAAATGAGATACCAAACTAAGCCTTGTCACAAGAACGTGTCGCTCGTTTATCTTATTATAACACTTTGTGGCCACAGCTATTGCTTTACACTCTTTGTACAGTTCACACATGCACCACTTGTAATGCAGTTTGATCTACACTGTCGTCTAAAGATGCTGCATCTGCTCCTTTTTAGTGTGTTTTTATGTAAATGATGAGACACTCTGGGGCTGGACTGCAGACGGAGGGGAGTAAAAAGTAGTGAGTCATCATAAGAAACGGCTTTTAAAGAAAGAACAGATGATGTGTCAACATGGGACGAAGGTTCAAAACAAGTTTTAAAAGTTGGAAACAGTAAAAAAACAGTTTTTTATTTGTCTGAAATTGCTTTTTTTTATCCGTGTCCCTTTAAAAACAGTGAAAACGTCTGCTTGACATACATGATTCAAAGCTGTAATGAAGCAATAGTTTCTACTTTCACAACACTAATATTACATCTGGTTCATTTGAGGATTTAGTTTCTTTTCACTCTGAATCACTCCGGTTATGCAAATGTCCCCCATGTTTTCCAGTATTCAGCAAATGCCGGCTGATTTTTTTGAAGGGAATGCCCCAGTTCTTTTCCTTCAGAGGCTGGTGATGTTTTTACCCAGCAGTGATTTCAATCATCACCCAATCAGCCCTCCTGATCCATCACTGTTTAGCATCGAGAATCACATTTGGTGTATGAACACATACGTAACGCTGCCGGCGCTGTTTTTACGTTCCTTTTTAAACGTCACTATTTCATGACACTGACGGTTGCTTGTTTGTCCTCAACATAAATGCGTCGCTGTCCTTCAGCCAATGAGCAGAGACTTCAGAGTAGAGTTTATTAACACGGAGGCTTCTGGATAAGAACCTGACTGTGAGGAGCTGCTTCAGGCAGACTCACACTGTCTGCTGAGGGCTCACTATTATCAGAATTAAAATAAAGAAGACAAAAAAAAAGGGAGAAAACTAAAAACCTTGCAAAAAAAACTAAAGACAAACGACCTCGCGGTTCGAGTTGATGATTCGCACAGGACCGATATTATCACATGCCCTCTGTTTTTCGCGAAATATAAAAAAGGTAATTTGCGGTGGAATTATTTTTTGAGTTATTACAACGCACGGGATTTAGATCGCAGACGACCTCCCCAACTATTACAAAGTACTAGAAGTCCCAAGGTTGTACTACTTCTGTGCAAATAATACCTCATTTGCTGGTGAAATCCTGTCCAAAAAAAAAGCGCTCAAAAGGTGAAATAAACTCTCAAGACTTTGAAAGACTGCGTTCTACTCTGCTGTAAAGGCCTTCAATTCAAGGTGACAGAGGAACCCTTAAGAAGAACATTTTCTGCCCGTGGAGCGCCGGGCTTCATGACAAGCCCCTGTTTTGGCCTGCAGCCAGATCCTGCTCCTCGAGGGCTGGTGTCCTCTAGGTTTCCGATCCTCCTTCTGATCCTCCTTGATAGTTAATGTGCCCCACTTGGTGCCAAGTACAGAAGCTACAGACCCGGGTGTGGCTTCAAGGAGGATCAAACAGCTGCAGGACACTGTGGCCCCTCGAGGACCAGATTAAGGTACTTTCTTCTAGGACATGTTTGTTCAAATCACATTCTTTTTGTCACGCTGTCTTTCTGAATATATCTGTATATGTCTGAAATGCTCTGTTTCTTTAAGTCCCGCCTCCCGGCAGCCAACAAAGCCTGACTGATTGTCTTTAGTTAACGGTTTGTGGGTTGGAAGGGACTCCAGACAGCCAAACGTACGGACACAAGCACTGAAAAGTGAGTTGTTCATCATAGTGTTGATTATATAAATACATACATGTCCCCCTCTGGTCATGGAGAATATGTAATCATGAACATACTCAATATGAAAATGGATTTCATACATATATGTATTCAGGCCATTGCACCAACTCACTTTGTTTTTTTTTAAAGTAATGAGAAATTTGGTGCAGGAAACAGTGGTTCAGTATCCTAATCATTACATTTTTTTTTTCACATTTGACAATGACATCATGGCGAAATGAACGACTGAACATGCCATCGAGAGAGAGAGAGAGAGAGAGAGAGAGAGAGAGAGAGAGAGAGAGAGAGAGAGAGAGAGAGAGAGAGAGAGAGAGAGAGAGAGAGAGAGAGTTGTTGTTCTTCTTGTTGTTATGAGTATTAATGAAGGAGGATTGGTGGGTTCTACTGGGTTAATAACATTCAGTTGCAACTGGATTACTGCACATTATCATAGCACACTTCGAGGAGCCAATGCGATTTTCTGCGGATTTCATTCAACATACATTAATTATGTATGGCTCATTTATTGGTCTGCATTATCAACAGGTTTATCTTTCAGTGATTAGCGTTTAATTGGTGATTAGATGCGTGGTATTTAGGGCCCGGGCACCGACAACGGCGGGTCAGCCAGACGATCGACGTTACAGTCATACTGAACACTTCCTCTTCATTTTGATCATCTGCTGTCGCGACGATTCTGATCAGAGCTCAAACAGGTATTTCATACTAGGTTCATTTTACAAATATTTTTTTTTGCTCTAGTGGGGAAACACAGAAATCTGTTTTGTTTCCAATCAGATTTAGGGCCACTTTCATATGTGGTCCTAAATCCGATATATAACAGATATTGGTATAATATCTATAATATAGAACTATAAGCAGTGTGTCATTGGTTATCAGACACTAATAATGTTTGTAGACAAAAACAACGGTGTCATGGGAGAAAGATTTGGATTTGTTTGATCCGTCTACCTCCCCTTCCATCCTTCCTGTGTGGGTTTTTACGGTCTTTATACTTATATATGTGTTAATTGATCTTCGTGGCATATCCACAGATTTACGGCGCACTACTTTTTACAGGTATAACTACGACCGCTGTAGGAGAACGGCCTGTACTGAGTTCTTCTGCGCCATGTTTCATACTCAGAACTCCATTTTTATCAATCAGCAGACGAGCCTCAGCTGTGAAACATCACGTTTAGTCGTTCCACATGGAGCCAAAACCGATACTGAACGTTAAATCACGTTCCCCGAATGAGTAAGTGTGTTCATGAGTCGCAAGAAATCATAAATGATCTTTTTAGGAGTAGATGTTTACCGGTAAACTCAACTTTGTTAAGTTTAACAACATGTTAACAGAGTGTTGTGGAGTTATGGTGAAGTTAAGTTTATGATATATTTCACTTCGTTAATGTTATTATTTTGAGCCCAGCCATGATGTTTTACCTAAACCCAAGTGAAACTACGTGGTTTAGGAGGTCAGATTTGGATGTTGAGTCCACTTCCTGTCGGAATGGGTTTAACATTTTAATGGATTTTTGATCTTAAACTTAACATTATATTTTTTTCAGTCGCGGCGGCAAGTAATTGAACACACTCGCTGCTGCCCACGTCATGCTTTTTTAAGAGGTCGCTGTCATTCCTGTGTTTCTGTGAGAGGAGCAGAACCCAGATCTGCTAATTTGTTAACAGAGTCTGGAACGTCACCGGACTCCAACCGATAGGCGGTCCCCCCCCCCCCCCCCCCCCCCCCCCCCGCTGCACAGACGTCACGCAGGTGGTGGTTGAGACGAGGCGGGGTAATAAGAGTGTGTGCTGTGGCAGTGGGGATGGAGAAACAACACCAACAGCACTGAGGAGAGAATAGCTTCTGATTCCGGATTCGACGTTCCCGATTCAGGAAGCAGCGGCAGATGAAATAATGACTTCCGGTTCCAACTGTGGTTCTGTGGAAATGGCAGGAACTGTTGATTTGCGGATATAGGAACCGCGTGTGATTGAAGACAATTCAAACTAAAATTATTTCACTCCTGTTGTTCTGGACTTTGTAATGATTATCGCAAGCACCTTCGCTCCCAGTTTCCACATCAGCTTCAGCTCCCCCGAAAATTGGGTGAAGTATAATTTATACTCCACAAAGCAGGGCGACACTTAAATAGATGGAAGGAAGGAAGTGAGGGATCTCGCTGAAGAAACAGAGGAGATAGATGGCTACGTTCGGGTTGTGAATCTCAATATGTTCAGTCGCCAATGTACGGGTTGTCCTTGGCAACCAGCGGATGCATTGTCCTCATTTTCTGTCCACCCTTCACCCCTCCACACACCCGGAGACACAAAATGTAGTGGACAATAGAGGGAAAAAAAAAAAACACGACTGCAGAGAGCGAGCCAGGGATTGCGCTTAATCTTTCATTTGATGATCAATAAGATTCTGGCGCTTGGGTGTAGCGGCTAAATTAAATGAGTGAGCCACCATGGGAACATTTCCATGCAGATACAATTGCGGTATGGATAAACAAATGATTTCATTACAGGATGAGAGAGACGAGCGAGGTGGGAGAGTGTACAGTTGCATCTCGTTTTCAGCTTATTTCATTTTGTGGTTATTTGTTTTGGAATGATTCACAGCTGTGGGAAAACCTTGACTGTATGTAAATGAAGAACAGAATTGCATTGTGGTTTTTTTTGGTTTTTTTCGGTCGATGTTGTTGTGACTGAATTTCAAACCTTTTGCTAATACAGCACAGCATGCTTCTGTCTTTTGGATGGCAGTGGGCATTAAATGAGGGACATTAGAGGCTAATTCAGAGCGGATGAGTTAGTGGTATACAAGTTGACGCCATTACGCCTCTTTGCACAGCTAGATTTTTGTGTTTGTTTGGCTGTTTGCCAATCCCAGATGAAGGTGGGTTAGCTTAGACGTTAGCGACATGAAGCTACAGAGGACAAGCACCTCGCTGCCCCCGTCGTCAGATCAGGAGGAAGGTTTATTTTACCCAAACGTTGAGTTTTTACGAAACACGACTTGTAAAATACCACAGCAGGATGAATCATCAAACGTCTGAAACCATTTTAAAGAAGAGAAAAGATGGAATTGGTTTTGAATAATTAAAATATTTTAACACGGAATCAAATTGAGAATTCTTTTTACTTCATTGGGACTTTAAGTTCCGATCTTGTTCAGCTCCTTCACTAACTCTCCGGGTGTTTCCGGGTCACTTTCTCAGGTTCCTCTCATTCTCCTCAGCTGGTCCCTCCCATCTCCTCACCTGCAGCTCATCCTCTCATTAGTCCCTCAGCATTCATGCCGGGTCCACTGT